>NC_043981.1:11792500-12092500 GCF_902150065.1 Myripristis murdjan
GATTTGCTTTGTTTTTTTGTTGTTTCTTCTCAACTAAAGCACCAAGTGAGCAATTCAGGGGGAGACACTATCAAACAGACCGTATCAACGCTAGAAATCAGCATCTCTTTGCTGCAGAAGAGCCGAAACCAAAGGAAGAAGGACCTTTTCTCTCACACCCGTCCCACTCGCTCCACTTAAATCCAACTGTGTTTACTGTGGTGGCTCGCTTCGTTTGGAGAGACGGGGACACGAATTTCAACTGTGGCGAGGCCCCCGAACGAGCGAAAACCGCGGCGTCCCTGAGAAGTCGTGACTCAGTCCGGCTCCAAGTGAACCGCAGTGCAGTTCATTAGAAGTGAGACTGCGAGCCAGCCCTGCTATATAGAAAGTGAACCAAAACACGGTGCATTGTGGGCTGAAAGCGGATGTTGACACCCGAGGCTGCCAGACGGAGCTGCTAGGGCTGCCAGAGTGAGTCAGGGACAAATGTGGAGTAAGGATGAGGTGAGGAAATCCTCTAAAAATACTCGGTGGCAACCTTGCACAACACCTTCGCCTGTGGAAACAGAAAAATACAAAAATCTACATTGTTAATGTTCCATGGCTCCAATATCGCTCTGGAGCTGCAGCACTGTTGTCAATATCAATACACTGATATCACACCATGACATGAGATATCGTCTTGGATTTTTGATACAGATATCATAATATGGTGATATGGTGTTTAAATTTATTAGACTGTTCAAACTCTTCTATTATTTGCTTCTACTTGCTTGATCATATCATTCCATACAAGTGATTGATTATCAGATATCTCTTACATGTAAATATCTAATTAAAGCACCAAAAGGCATCCCTATAATATCATCACAACATCAGTATTGAGGTATTTATTATGATATTTAAGATATCATGGTGTTTGATTTTGTCCATACTGCCTAATGTTAAAAATGCAGTGAAGTAGCACCTTCAGCCCAGAGTTGGACCAAAGCAAGTGGGAAGTATAGGCGTGAAAGTCCGGTGTAAATGTATTTTTTAATCGCAATAAGGACTTTCCATTCACTACATTCATTCCCAAACCCAAAGTTCTCCACTAAATGCCCGGTTATAATGTTTATCCTGACTGGAAGTAATCCAAATTCAAACCTTAACCTTAAACCTGAAGACAGGTCTAAGGTCTAAAACTCAAACTAGATCTCACAAGGACAGAGGTACAAGAATGCAAACACACACACATACACACACATGCACATGCACATGCACGCACACGCACACCACAGAAACCAGGTTCACACAACCCAAAGGGTGTTAACTCAACTCGGGACAGTGTCAATATTGATGCCGGCTGCCGGGTGCTGACGAGGGTCAAAGTGAGGTGAGAAAAAAACGTGTTAGCACGTTAAAACGCTCGTGGCAAATCTGCAGCGATTCTATTACTGCAGCCTGCGAGTCACACAGTCTGGAGGCTGAAGCCAAAACAGCTGATACATTTTAAACATTAAAAAAAAAAAGCAAAAAAAAAAAAAACACCAAGTACAGAGGGTGAAAAATTACTCCCATTCAAATTGTTTACTATTTCAAGATTTTGCTCTATGATAGAGAATTGCTGTGCTGAGGCATACGTAATAAAATGTATTCATATTTAATGAAATAGCACAGCATTCTGTTTTTTGGGACGTCTCATTATAAAATACGGTTGAAGTTATCAGCCAGCCCAAAGACCTTTGCTCACGAAAGAGAATGAACTCCTCCGTATCTGTGGGAGAGCGTCCCGCGTGAGGAGACACCGCTTATTTTTCAAAATCAACACACACCAGTTGGAAACGCAACCCTTCAAATGTAGTGCCAATCTGCTTTTCTGGGGACCTGCTGCCCTGAAACACTGGGAAAAAAAAAAACAAAAAAACTTGGATTGTTAGAAGTGTGTTTATTTAGCGTGCAGACACACACACACACACACACACACACACACACACACACACACACACACACACACACACACACACACACACACACACAAACACACACACACACACACACACACACACACACACCTCACTCCACGCTGCTGTGATTAGTATTCTGGAAAACAAATCGCCTTGTTATTTTTCCTGCTGCGTCCGTGGGGGGATATTGATATGGGCCTGGGGAGCCAGCATGTCAACTACTGCAGAATAATGTGACCCCTTTGTCTAATTTCCATAACACGCACACACACACACACACACACACACACACGCTACATACAAATAGCTGAGGCCTTTATATTGTCATGTTAAGATGGTCTGAATAACACGACGTAGCGTGTGTAACTGGTGCTTCCCAACGTGACTGGACTAGCTGGTGTGTCTATGTGACAGAGTGTGTGTGTGTGTGTGTGTGTGTGTGTGTGTGTGTGTGTGTGTGTGTTGCAAAGCCAAGGCTATCATCAAACCGTGCAGGAAAGCCATACGTGACGTCGAGAGATAAACACTGTTTACATGTAACTCCTCTGCCGCACACACTGCCTGCCACGCAGAAATATGAAAAGCGGAGATGACATGCAGCACAAAGCTGACACACACACACACACACACACACACACTTATCTTGCATATTCTCACACAAAATGCGTGGGCGGGCGCATACATCCACCCACACACATCCAATATTACTCCACAATGTCATTCGTCACTTTAGATTTCACACTTTATTCTCTTTGGTCTGATTTCCTGATGCTCTTATCCAGAGCGACTTGCAAATGGGGAAGTAAAGGCTGAGCAGGTGAGCCGCTCACACTCTGCTAGTAAAGGAAAAACCCACCATCTCAACTCCGTTAGATAGCGTCAGTCTGCCGTGTTCATTGTGAAGTTTACCAGTGTGTCAGCAGAATGTCGGCATCGGCCAAAATCAGCTGTAAAAGGCAGCATCAGTCGGGTATTAGACTGTTTTTACTAATAATATTTAACTGATTGTGAAAATGGCACTTATAGGACGCATGTTTCTTGAAGTGTCACTTATAATATTTGATTTTCACAACTTAAATGTAAAATTAGCAAAATTAACATGAATTAAATGAAAAATATTTTTTAAAAATATTTTAAAAAACATAATTAATGTTATTGTAATTAATAATTGTTAATATAATATTCACTTAAATAATAATTAAAGGTGTCTTAACCCTTTATCGGGCAAGTGACTATTTTTGATAATTTCAAAAATTTTACATATCACGTCCATCGCCTGTCTCAGTTAGTTCAATAATCATTTGGTCTTCACCCAGCCAATCAGCAAAGATCGCTCTACATCCCAGGTCACATGACTGTGGCATTTAACCAATCTCATTGGCCTTGATTTTCTACAGGAAAATGAAATTTTTTGAAAAATTTTATAAAAGTAATAAAGTCATGTCATGTTCACTAATAACAGTCTACAGTTGTTGTTTTTTTGAATTTCAGAAGTATTTCAATGAGTTCCCTATAAAGGGTTAAGACCTGTTTGAAAAAATGAACCTATTTGTATTAAAATTTGTACAAAAAATGCATATAAGTATCAATATCCGCCAATATGGTTGGGAATATACTAGTTTTGACCAAAAAAAAAACAACAAAAAAAAAAACAACTAAAGACAGCATATCCCTTTTTCTCTTGGTGCACCCACTTGCCCTCAACCTGCTTCTTCTCCTTTAGTTAGTGAATGACTACATTTCCCAGAATGCCTTTCGCCCGCCGTAAGCGCTTCCCTCAGAGTCCTCATGATGCACCAGGGCTCGTAGCTGAAATGCATTCTGGTCCGCCGAGGCTGTGGAGAAACTGCCATCTCTGCTGTAGTGAAGCATCTCGGGGTCGTATCAGCACGGGCCTCTTATCATATTTGGGTTTGTGATGGTTGAATATGAGGCTCTGCCAGCTGCTCTGACCAGAATCTGCTGTTTACATAATTTAATTTCATTATTCGACCTGTTGTATAATGACAAATAAACTTCCTTGTATCCTTGTATCCTTGTATCCTTGTATCCTTACAGGCTCTGCCTCATAAAGGGAAACTGGAATACCTTGAATAATGCCAGAATACTAATTTGCTGGTAAACGTACACGCTAAAAAATAATTAGCCAAACGTAGCTCCTGCTGTGAGGAGCCTTGTCTTATACACAGGGGAGAAAGTATATGCTCAGCATGGACACACACACACACACACACACACACTAACATGAAAGCAAACAGAGCTGTTCAAGTACTGTATCATGCCTTCATTTGAAAAAAAGAAAAAACACACAAACACAAATGTTTCATACAGAGCATGTATGTACTGTCCCTCTCTCTCTCTTTCTCTATCTCTCTCTCTCTCTCTCACTCACACACACACACACACACACACACACACACTCAGCAGAGAGAGGATAAACAGTGCCACCTTGCTTTAGTGGAGCACAACTGCATGCTGGCACCACGGAAGCCACCAGCCCTTATATAACTATCATAAGCAGCAGCACATCACACAGACATACACACACACACACACACACACACACACACTCACATATATACACACACACACACAGTCTCACAAACAAACACACACACACTTCCTCATTTCATCCGCTTGCACTAATCAACCCATTTTTCTTCTCCGCTCTCGTCATTCTGTCTAACACCGGCTGTGTCTGTGTGTGTGTGTGTGTGTGTGTGTGTGTGTGTGTGTCATCGGTCTATTGAGATGCTCTGCTTTTGTGCTGTTGTCATTTATCTTACGACCCCCCCCCCCCCCCCACACACACACACACACACACACACACTTTTCCTTTCTCTTCGTCTCACTCTCTTTCTCATTCTCTGTTTGAACGAGGGATGCATAATTCAGAAGAACCACTCGGCATCCTGACAGCAGCATGGTAACCCAATCATCTCGAGCACACGCACACACACACACACACACACACACACACACACACACACACATATACCTATATAAAAAGAAAGTAAACCCACCATACATAAAAACACACATAACAAAACAAACACAACACATATATAGAAAGAGCCTCTGACACATTCGATATATATATGCACACACACACACACACACACACACACACACACACACACACACACACATTCATTTCCTGAAGTTCAGGTATACAGAGGTTATTTTAGACATCAGTTTTTTAAAACCCTCCAGTCTGGCTGACAGAGAATAAATCTCCCACACTCTCTCAGCGTCTTCACTTGTTACAGAAAAATAAAAGCCTCCAATACCTGTGGATTTCACTTGATGTGTGTGTTTGATACGTGAAAGAACTCAAGCTGACTCGAGACTCAAGTCGACTTATGGACTTTGCACAAAAAACCAAAACGGATTCCGACTGATCCGACGCCGGCGACTCGATCAGTTCCAGTTAAACGCCCCAAAAACAACAAAGCCTTTCCGACCCTTTTTATGAATGACACACTCAACCTTGAGCAGAAATCATTCATAGAAGCTGATCTGGAAACTGTGATGGATTTCTTGGTGCACAGGTGTAGAGGAGCGAGGCGCCGCTGACTGACCTGAATGTGGCTCTTAGGCACGGCGTCATGCAAAAAAGAGGCAATTAAACTGTAACAGGATGACGACTGGCCATTTGCCGCTTAGAATCAGCCAGCAGGCACTGATGATTTAGTGACACGGTTCAGGAGGAAAAGCCCTGATGCTGAGGTCGTAGCTGCTGACTGTTCTGGCATTTACCAGGAAAAAAGTCCGCCTTAAGATCCTTTTGCACGTCGATATCAATTTGTGATGATTCCAGCTGTTCCTGTGCTTTGTGTGTCCACTTTTCTTCAACGTGACACATGCACTTCCAGCTCAGTGGGGCCCTCTTCACACCTCGCATGAACAAGCGTCCCGATCACAAGCGGACGGCTCGAAGTACAGGTGTACACAACATGCATCCTCACCGCGTCCTGAGAGCCGATCACTCAGGACCAGCGGCGTTACAAAGAGATGGCGTTACTAACGGCGTTACTTTTATCAGTAACGAGTAATCAAAGAAACTACTGTTTCCCCCGTTACAACGCCGTTACCGTTACTGACAATAACGTTACTAGCCATTACTTACTACTAATACTTATTATTATTATTATTATTATTATTATAATTATTATTTTATTATCCTATTCGAAAAATGTGCATCTTGAGGAGAAAAAGCGGTGTGACAATATTCAAACCGGTCGGTTGATTGCTTGTGTTTTGTAAAGCGTCCTTGGGTGTTTTGAAAGGCACTATATAAATCGAAGTTATTATTATTATTATTATTATTATTATTATTATTATTATTATTATTATTATTATTATTTTGTTCCCCGACGACAGAGCGGATAGTATCTCCGCCTGCCATACAGAAGACCGGGGGTTCAATTCCCCACCCGGACAAGCTGCCATCACGACTTTAAACTATAATGAATTACTTTTTCAAAGTAACGTGCCCAACACTGACAATGATAGATGAAATTTGATAGCAATGTCCACACTGCAACAGCAACGCAAAACGCAATATGTGCATTAATAAGCGGATTTAACCCTATCCCTAACCCTAAGAAAAAAAAGTAATCATAAAAATGACTTTCCCCAGTAATTGAATGACTCTTCTGCAGCAGTAATTGAGTAGTAATCAAAATTACTTTTTTACAGAAGTAATTAGTAATTGGAACTTATTAGTTTTGTGAGTAATTGGTCCCAACACTGCTCAGGACACACTCGGAGGTGGCCCGGGACGCTTTTGTCCACATGGCATTTGCAGTGTAAACAGACGTGTGTCCCAGGACGCACTGAAGGAACACCTACTCTGTTGATGTCCTCTGTCTTAAGCGCCGGTCCAGCCCAGCACCCCATGATTTAATCCCGACACCGGCCTGACTCGTCAGTTTTCCAGTAGAAAATAGATCTACTGTCAGAGCTGATGGACCAAATGCAAACTCAAGTGTAAGTAGCCTATAAAGCAGCTGTTTAGTGGAAAAAAAAAAAAAACACAGGCTGTCTACCTGATGCTTGTTTCACCAAAGCTCCTCTGGGTTTTTTTTTTTTTTTTTTGGTTTTTGTGCTTTGTTTACTTCATCTGCAATTTCTGGCACACATCAGAGCCCAAAGCTGTGGAGGACCGCCCATCCATTAATACACTCCAACATTCAATTTCTGCTTCTGGTTTAAGTTCATTTATCTCGCGCAGCGGAGAGAGTGACCCTCTCAGACCTGCTCATCATCATGTTTATTTACACAGCGCTTTTTAAAAAAAAAAAAAAAAAACTGGCAAGCTTCACAACAAACTGGAATGGAAATAAAAGAAAAGAGCTGCAGTTGTGATACTGGATGATTTCTTTAAGAGGACTTAGACTTTTGAAGAACATTTCAGGAAATAAGCAGCTCATTTCCATTTTCTATGATATTTTTTTTCCTTTTTGATTCCAGACTGACACCAAAACCTGACGTTTAACTCTGATATTTTAGATATCTCAAAAATTGTAGCCGTGCGAGACGTATCGCCATGTCTTGTCGTCTGTGTTTGGACACGTCAGTGAGAGGTAGGCAGGCTATAGCTGTGTTTAAGCGTGGATTTGCCCTTTAATGGACATCCCACAATATGCAAGGATGCACAAAGAGATACACCTACACGAAAACACAGGCGCTCATTCAGACCGCCCCGTGCAAAAGAATACCAGACAGACATGTGTATCAAAAATGTGTCCTTGATCAAGAGGAAATATATGCATTCAACCAACCTTTCTCACACACACACACACACACACACACACACACTTTCAAGGCACCGAGGGGGCCGTCAGTGGAATGTTTGGCCTGTGTTATTTAAACAAGTAGAAAATTGGTTGTATTACCGGTGAGAGCAGGGCTAATCCTGCCTCTACTCCAGCCTGGATCTATACAGCACACTACCAGATGTGGGGGATTACCTCCTAGGAACACACACACACACACCTGGCTCAGGTCCCGCCCGCCACTACACACACTTGTAGACACACATGCACATGCATATACACACACAGGTAAATCACACTTGCAGCGTTTAAGATTGGAAACTGCAAATGTGTGAACTGTGGTGCGCAGACAGACAGACACACACACGGCGTGGTGAGGTAGGAACTAAACTAAAAATGGTGGATCTTCAGATTGTCTTTGTGGGGCGAAGTGACGCTTCATCGAGCCATCTCTGCTTGAACCTCTAAACGGGCCCTTTTACTGCCGTTTGAAGACACATCAGGGGCTCCAAACAGCAGCTCGTACCTTCCATACGGAACAAAACGGCTCTTTGGTGCATCTTAACGTCGACAGATCTGCACGGCAAACAGACCAAAGCAGCATCCTCTGTCTGCTGGCGAAGGCGTGTGTGAGCATCTGCCTTCGTAACAAGCCAGCGAATGATGACCTAGATAAAACCCCACTTCCATAAAATAAAAACAGGCAGAGTGGAAGGAGCCGTGCGCTGTGCTCTTTCCCGCAGTCAGCTGATTTGCAGCGAGTATATTCTCGAGGGTTACTTCACAGCAGCACAAAGTCAACTTTTTTTTTTTTTCCCTGTAAACACATTGAACACACAAGGACAAACCCATTTCACATGCGAGGAAACATAGCACGCTTACATAAAAGCAACACGCATACAAAAGTTAGGAAAATAAACAGCACCTATGCACATACGTTTCACACACGCGCGCCCACCTTCTGTACGCCCACAGGTGACTGCACGCCCACACACACACAGTCATACAGGCGAGGATAAACCCAAGACGGAGCCTTTAGAGGAAAGAAAACATGTAAAGCTGCTTTTTAAAGAGGTTAGCCGTGGGATTTATCGCTAAAAAGGTAAAAAGGGCAGTGTTATTGTTCCCTCTCACTCTCACTCTCGTTTGCTCCAAACACCCACATAGCTCGCCTCAGCCGCAGTGATGGAGCACACGAATGCACACACTATGAGTGCACACACACACACACACACACACTGAGGCGTGTGCACAGCGAGCCACCAGCTGAGGTATGGCGGCCCTGGGTATGTGCGGTGACAGGCTGCATTATTATTTATGCACACTCATAAAGGGAGAGGGTAAACTCTTCATAAATCACACATGCCCGAGAGGCTGAGGGAGAGAGGGACGAGGAGGAGGAGGAAGAGGAGGAGGAGGAGGAGGTGGAAGAGGAGGAGGGGGGTGGGTTAGGGAGTAAGAGCGAAGGATGGCGGTGACGGGGGAGCTCGAGGCCTCGAATTTCTCAGGCCGGCAGCACAAATATCAAACCCAGTCGTTCATCATTCCAGCAGCGCAAACACATCACTGCTGCTGTTCCACATCTGTAGACAGAGCGCACACACACACACACACACACACACACACACACACGCATGCACACACTGCAACTCATTCCCACTCACTCAAAGATGCAGATTAATGTGTGCGCACGTGCACAGTCACACCCACTCCTGCAAATGTGCACACAGTCACATCAACATGCACATAAAGCAAGCACACTCACACCTGAACACACACACATCTTCATAGACATGCACACACACACACTCCGATGCAAAAAACGCATAAAAACACACACGCACGTTCCAGCTCCCCTCCCCAAAAGTCCTTGCCAGAGCCTAATAATCAGCTTTCTTTTCCCTGTGGCCGCGGCAAAGCCAGCTGCTCCCTCCAACCACCTCTTCCTCCTCCTCCTCCTCCTCCTCCTCCTCCTCCTCCCTCCCTCTTCCCTCCCGGGATCTGACAGAGAAATGGAAGGAGTGATTAACTCAGAGCTGCGAGGCTGGAGCCCTCTCACCTGTGGCTCGCACTGCACTCCCCTTCCTCCTCCACCTCCTCCTTCCATCTGCCCTCCCCTGACACTGGACTTTCATACGTCACTCCTGTCTTCCTGCCAGGCACTCGCCCTCCTCTTTGTCTGCATCGAGCTTTGAAGTGAAGTTTCCTCTGGTTTAAAGGGGCGATTCACACTTTGTTTACGTCGAGGCACGTGTGTGATCGATACACCCCGAGGGCCTCGCGCTGTGGCTGTGAATCTCCACAGCTTTTCCTGCGAATCCACCTGATGAAGCCGGAGCACTTCCATCACCAAAAAATGTTATTCCTCCCTGATTTGTTAATGCAGCTCAAAGCAGTCTCGGTTTATTGATTTGTTATTGGTTTTCTCGTAAATTTTAAGAAAACAGCACAAAATGGAAAACACATTCTGCTGTATTCCTGCAAAGAGACCCTTTTGTAAAATGTTCCCTCAGTTCTCAATGTATTCACAAAATTCCCTGACTTTTTATGTCTGGAATACCCCTAAAATCCAATGATATTCCAGGAATTCCCAGGCCAGTGGGAACCGTGGTACAATGAGGGCGGCTATATCCAAACTTTGAAGTGTGCTGCTTCAGCCTGCATGGCCACTTCCCATTAATGGTGGCTGCATATAGCTGATGCCTGAATGTTTATTATCAAAATACTAAGATTTCGCCTGGCTCTCAGACAACTCACTGATCACCTGAAATAACTATAAATACATTTAACCTAGCCAATCTCGTCTATGATTGAAGTTTTTCGATTTTATTTCTTGTTTCCTTTGAGATGTGTGTTTTTTTTTTGTGTGTGTGTGTGGCTGCACCGTCCTGCAGTTTGATTTATGCGAGGAGGAACGTAATTATCTCTTAATTTGTAATTAGCAGATTCTTAATGGATGTGAAGTATCTTAATAGGCACCTGAGACACTTGAGGCCCACTCGGGGCTTATAGTTTGGTTCAGTTATAAAGAGGCAGGACATCGAGAGCAGAGCCGAGTCGCTGTTGTGAGTGTTGGAGCGATAAGTCCTGAATATCATTCTGCAGCATATAAAGCATTGTTTAATTTATATATAAAATTAAAATAAATATAGACACACAGCATATCACTATACATTACCAATGTGCCAACATCGCTCATAGCCTGAAGGTGTTTGAGAGTAAGAAAAAATAAATAAAGGAAAAGCCTCACCTGGAGATCTTCACACCAACACACCTTATTAGATACTTACTGACTCAGCATCAAAGCCTGGAGGGAAAATCAAGATTTGTGTTGCATTATATCTTTACTGACCTCGCAAATACAAAACACTGCGTGACAGTAGCATCCATCCATAACTATGTGGTGAGGAGGCTGTTTCAGACACAACACAATCAAGAAGGAAAGTCATGTTAAAATGCACCGTGTTTACATTGACCTGCACCGCCAGCTCTCATTGTGCATCTATAAAGGAAACCAGCTCATCTTTCATTCACTGTAAATCAGCTTCTACACTTAAAACAAGTTCAACATCTTGCCATGCGTTCACCAAACTGATCATGTGACACTGTTGCTTTACTGCATTGCATTTGAGTCAGCGCAGCCCCGTCCTTCTTGCTGTTTAAGGTCAGTGTGTGTGTGTTTTGTCTGTCAGGTGAATCCCACGTCTGCGCACGATCAAGATGAAAACAACGCTAACCACGAGGAAAACTGGCACGCGGTTCGATCGCTCTGCCCGCGTTAAAAATGACGTCACGTGCGGCATTACAGGTTCAGCTGCATATTTCTTGGCACATGGTGTAACACATTCGGGACTGACAAAACCTGACAAATATAAATACAGCATGCAACACTGGAACAGAATTTATCAGTGAGTGGATTTTACTAATAAATACATGCTCAAATTATGGTTCATCCACTGTGTTTTACTACATTAGATCACGATCATGTCTGACTTACATATTCAGCACTATTTCAGTCAACCTGTTATTTTAATGGCATGTTTGCTTTGACAATTTCTAAAGAGATCAGTAAAACCAAAAATGCTATGGGTACTTAGAATAAAGGTCAAAGGACTTGGGTGGTTCCTGGATTTTAATCTTTTTTTTTTTTTTTTTTTTTTTTGTGCTTTTGTATTCATATGCAAAGGAAAACACTCGTGCGCGCTCTTCCAGAAGTGTTCACCCCACAGAGGCTGGCTAATAATTCGAGTGGCCTATTCAGACACATTACCGTCCATAGAGCTCCATTCATTAAGCCAATCAGCCTGATGATGATGGGGAGAAGCAGGAAAAATGAATAATAAAAATAATGCATTTGTGTGTATGTGTGTGTGTGTGTGTGTGTGTGTGTGTGTGTGTGCGTCTGTATAATATCAAATATTTAAATATAAATTATTTGGATCCACTATTACAAGCATTTATCCTCTGGCTGCAATGACACCACACTGTGACACACTTTCTCTACCACACACACACACACACACACACACACACACACACACACACACATACACACAAATGCAGGGGAGTGTGACTTTCTGCTGATTTGAGTTATTAGCAGTTGGAGTGAGCAGAGACTCACTGAGGAGAGGGAAAACAGGCACATCACTCTCCCATCTCCTCTTTTCTTCTTCTTGCACACACACACAAATATATATAGACACACACACACACACACACACATATGCCAGGCTGGGGCAATGTCATCTAGGAAAACAGATGGCAGGAGGCTGGTTAGGCCAGAGAGTAGACTTGCTATAAAAAGTTGATCTATAAGAGATCATTAGCTGGATATGATTAGCCGCTCTGCAGGCCGCTGTGTCAAACTGATAAAGCAAATACACACAACAGACACTCAATAACATCAAGCTGTAACCATCAGCTTGCTTAGTGAAATTCTCATTTGAAGCCAGCATCAGCAGCTCATGTTCCCTTTTCTTTTCATTTTTTTTTTTTTTTTTTTTTTTTTTTTTTTTTTTTAAGACATTGCTGGCAAGCGAGTGTGCAAAAAATAAACAAGAAAACAAACTGTCAAATGACACTGAAATCTTTCTCAAAACCAGAAGAGTGCAGATCTCCGCCAGGCGTGTTGTCTTACCTTGGCACGCAAATCTGGACAGGAATAATTCCAAAACCCCAATTCCTAAACACTTTTTTTTTTTCGCCTAACAGAAGAAGGGAAAATATGGAGCCACTGCCTGCCATATCTCCCCTTTTCCAGCACTCGGACTTGAGCTTAAGCCTTGAACCTGAAAATCCAGCTGAGGATTTAGCAGTACACTGCAGTAAAAAAAAAAAAAAAAAAAAAAACAGGTTTTCACAGGTTTAGACCAGAACAACAAGAGATCCTTGATCGTCCAGTCATGACTGTGCACAAAAAAATATTAAGCTGATGGGCCAAACAGCATGCAAGATTAGCTGCGAACAGATACACACAACCAAACACATGACACCCTCCAGGCTGCTGCCTGGTGGAGATAAGAAGAGCTAGAGATGAATCTGCTTCACATCAGAGAGGGAAGACACAGACACACTGATATTCAATACACGTTACGCTGCAAAAACTCAAAATCTTACCAAGAATATTTGTCTTATTTCTCATTACACTTAAAATAAGACATGATCACCTAAGAAATAACTTGTTTTTAGACAACCTTCACTTGTTTCAAGTGACTTTTCACTTTTTACACTTGCAAATTTTGCCAATGAAACAAGCAAATTTTCAAGTGAAAATTCACTTGAAACAAGTGAAAACTGTCTAAAAACAAGTTACTTCTGAGGTGATCATGTCTTATTTTAAGTGTAATAAGATATTTTGACTAGAAATAAGAAATATTCTTAGTAAGATTTGAGTTTTTGCAGTGTAGAGATTATCCTGATACTTTGATAAACTGATCAATCAGTCTAACCTTAATTCAAAAGAGAGAACAGGGCAGCAAAATGTCTCCCAGTTCCTTTCCCACATGCTGATTATGTGCACGTGTCACCAGAGAAGTGAGTCCACAGCGTTGGTGCCCCTCTGCCCTCGACCCCACCGCCTCCCCAGGTTTCTCCTGCCAGACCAAAGCAGATCGGATTGCAGCCTGACCGTCTCGCCCCATTAGGAGCTAATGGGTGGTGTGATGCTGACACAGAGGGCGAGGGAGAATATGTGAGATTAACGGGGGGAAACGCCAAGGGGGCAAGAGGGCATCTGAGAGTACGGTGACCTAGTGCGGCCTCTGCGAGTCACCGACATCCGAGCAGAGAAAACAATCCAGAAGCAGACCTTATCCTAGCTGCATCCCAGTCCTCTGCTTCACTGAACTGACAAATCACTTTGGAGAGGTGCCATCGTTCAAAGTCGAAAGGTAGAGCGACGGATGATGCAAAGGAATTAAAATTCCAGTGCGCGACTTTATGAGAAACCACGGTGTGCGCACCGTTAAATGAAAAGCAGAACAGCGCAGCATGAATTGTTTTTCCTTAAGCCTTCCTCGAGTTCTGTCTTTGCAATTGCAATCAGAAGGGTTTAGGTCAAGACGTATGTGTGTACGTGCGAGCGCGAAGGTGGGTGGGGGGGATTTTAATTGAATATAATCAGGTGTTGCTGTGCTCAGATGGCGGGGGAGGGGTTGCATCAAGGTCGAGGCTGATGAGATATGATCAAATCAGCTTGAGTGATTTAACCCTGCCAGGCTGCACAACGAGCACAACTCTGGCACAAGTTACAGATAAAACCCTATAAATACAATTAAACTTTATGAGGTTATGGAGCTGGAGAACACTGGGCACCACAACCATCAACCACCGAGCACCAACAATTTAATTTGATTTGGTCCGACTTAATAAGTTAAAAAAAATATCCATCATGTGTTATATTAAAAAAGATTCATGTACGTTTGACCTCAGAGGATCGGAAAAGAAAGAATGAACTTATTTCCATTGTGATCCAGAATAAATCACAAAAAATACACCCAACTCGACACCTACTCTTCAGGCGTGAAAGATCTCATCATAGAAAATATTTTTTTCACCTTTACCTGCGAGATAGGAGCGTGTAGGAATGAAAATAATCAGTGTCTTTAAAAATATGAATTGGAAGTATCAGACAACACTGATTTCAAAATGGAAATACATTGTTTTTGAATGTTTCCCCTCATATATCAATGAAGGTTTCCAGTCATCCAGGTCATGAAGTCAAAGGCAAGAGGGCTTTCTCCATAATCCGGAAGACATTTCATCCTCATTCGGGATTACACAGAACGTCCTCTTGCATTTGACTTACAACTTGGAGAAACCCTTCATATACTAAGGATGTCATACTGAACTTAAAATTCATTATCTTTTTTTTTTTTTACTTGGTGGCATTTCGTTTCAGACTATCAAACCTGAAATAATCGACGTGCCCGGAGCCTCTGGCCTTCAACAGAGGAGACAAACTGAAGAAACGACTGGCCAGCCAGGAGCAATACCTGGCCTGGGAAAAAAAAAAAAAAAAAAATCAATTATCCAAACATAACACGCATAATGTCAATAAGTAATACTTGCTCATTCATGCTAGCCCAACGGGCAATTTTAAAATAGACGATTTCTGATTAATATTCATGTGTCAGACAGGCATAGAGTTGATTGCACTCAATCTACACAGACGAGGATGTATGGATCATGATTAGAACGTGAAGAGGGTATGGATTATGATTAGGCTAGCATGTGTGTGACATTTTCTAATCAGCACACTTGAACTTGCTGCTCCCGCTCATCACCGGCCATTCATGCGCCGTACGGAGGTATGCGGCTATTCAGATGCCAATCAAAAGCAGGCTCGCCGCGGCGGTGAATGGAGAGAATGGGGGTAAGAGAGCGAGATGTCACCGAGCGTCAAAGGCTAATCAGCACGTCTGAGTCTCGCAATCACTTCGCAATTCACTACAGGGTTTTTTTTTTTTTTTTCCTTCTGGTTTAGCACATTTTAAGTAATGCCTTATTGTCAGCTGTCCTAAATTCAAAGAGTCTGACATCTGACACACAATCAATGACTTGTGGCAAATCATCCTACACACCTTACAGGGAGCATGAGACACCATCGCATCCAACTCCATTAAAAACTACAGTCACACTTGAAATGTCAGAGTGATTCTTAAGACTGGGCTTCGTGAGGTCTGCATGTCCACACTTGGCTTGAAAATGTGTAGAACCCAACTGATACTTGATTTTTGGGGCTGATATCAATATCGACATCATAATCAAACAGCTGTCGTCAACATATGTACCAGGATACTCAAAAGGTATGGCTACACTTTGCAAAATTGCCAAGGATCGACTGAAGCGAGCATGTAATTGAACAGCGAGTCCGGACGAAAAGGAAAAACCACGAGGACTCAAGCATCAAATTATGTGCATAATCCACATTATGTTTCAGGTGCGTCTAATCGTCCCCACTTCAGTTGAATTTGGCAATTTCTGCATCTTGCACCTTTAGCTTCTTCGCACAATCTGCAGCACCATCTGCTCCGCGGTGACACGCCGCTACACAAAACATCTGGACTCTGCTGGGCAAACTAATGATAAAACGGTACCAAGTGCATTCCATTGTAAAACATATTGCTATGTTACTGCACTGACCAAAACATATCTGTGATCTCAGCCAGGCCATATATACTCTGACTGGATTTATTTCTGCTTCCCGCCTGTACAGTATGCACATTTCGGACAGCAGTTAAAGTTACATTTATCCTTTTAATGCAACTTTTATCATAAGACCACGCCCGGCATGCATTACATCACAAAAATTGACTTTTCGTCCCATTGATTTTTAAAACGAGACATGGATGTTGTCAGGCTGACTTTGTCACCTGAACTCGACTTAGCCAGGATGTGCAGCGTATCGGCGGTGTGAAGAGATGGAGATGGAGATGGGCAGCAGGAAAAAGTAACGCAGACTAAAAGTAAACACAGCCATAACAGACATATGAGACGTATTTTCAGGTCAAGAGTGGACGCACAGCAATCTGATCTGGGAAACATCTCATCTTTAGAATTGCATTTCAAAAAAAAATCATGTGGCCTTTGAAGGTTTGGAACGCAGAAATGTCAGCAAATTACAGTTTTAGGGCATCCAGACTTGTCACCTCATGCGTGTTTGCAGGGTCGGATGATAAAAGGCATTAAATGGCAATGAAACCACAAATATAAACTTAGCGAAAGAACATTAAAACAAAGTGTGTGTGTTGAAGTGTATGTGTGTTTGTAGCCTTGCGTGTCCTCCACGTGCACCATGCAGGCAGAGGCGAGGGATGATGGGAGATGGCCCCCCCCGCCCAATCAAGTAGCTGACATTTCAAAGGAAGATCAGCTGGGACATGCAGCCGCACCGTTTACACACGAGCAGCCAGAGACAGTACTGGAGGGGCATGGACTTCTCATAGACGCAGTAATTAAAAAGGGCTAATTAAAGAGAGATGGAGGAAATCATTAGGATGTTTTTTTTGTCATTAAATTTCCCATGAAATGAGATTTCTCGTTTGGCTGCGCGGGATGGAAGGTTGAGTTTTTTATGTGTTTTCCCCCCCTGAATACGGTCCACACGGAGTAGCGCATGTGCATGTGTCTATGTGTGTGTGTGTGTGTGTGTGTGTGTGTGTGTGTGGAATGAGGAGTGACAGTCCACTTATGAGGAGACGCTATGCTCCCTGACTTTAATTCCCTTTCCAGAGGAGATCAGCGTGACAAGAGAGGACACACTCACTCACACACACCAGTTCAATATTCAAATTCCTGCAGCATGCAGACCGGGGAGAGGGATGATGGGGAGATGGCCCCCTAATCAAGCATCATCTATAAAAATTCTCATTTCGGCGGAGCCCACCGGCACCGTCGACCATGAACTTCGCAGCCCAGGCGGCGGAAAGTCTTCCTGAAAATGACGAGTCGGCCCCCAGCGCCTGAAGCCGACGGTATAGCCTGTATGTTAACGGCATGCCGGCTCTGAATGTGGCTGACAGCTCCTGTGCGCCGACGAGACGTATGGGGGGTAATGGCCGCGGCTAATTCAGGATCCCAAAGGAGCGGGAAACGGGAGAGAGTGACAGTTGTGGTCGGCGTAAACGGGCGTTAGAAATAAAGCAGTACATCTGCTGACAACTGTTGAAAAAGAGGAAAAAGAGGAAAAAAGGAAAGGAAGGAAAGCAGCGTGTTGGGGCTCCGACATCATCATCGAGTCACGAGAAAAACACAGATTGATTAGAGGGATCGCAGCGAAGCACACACACCGAGGTGGCGGATAAAACAGGTGGGCCAGGCTTTGAACTGGGGCGATTTTGCCAAAACGGCGTGACGAGGGGGGGTGGCTGACAGGTCAATGTGTCCACCAGCTGCACCGCACACACACACACACACACACACACACACACACACACACACACACAGAGAAAATCCAGGGTCAAAGAGCAGGTGAACTTCAGACACTGTAATTGACTGATGGAACCACTGAGCTACAGCAGTGCCCTTTATACTGCACTCTTTGTGTCTGACTGTGTGTGTGTGTGTGTGTGTGTGTGTGTGTGTGTGTGTGTGTGCATGTGGTCACACACAAGCCAACACCCCATGGCCTGCTCCACATTCATCAGATTGGTATTAATATTCATGAGGAGGCTGGTGGCCGGTGTCTCGAGATGGGGGGTTAATGAACACAGTGTGTGTGTTCGTGTACGATGGTGTGTTAGCGTGTGTGTGTGTGTGTGCAGGTCACGGATGCGGGGGGCAGCACTGTAATCAAATCACAGCCGCCCCCTCATCTCCACCCTCATCAACCACCAGTGGCGCTCCTTCCGCACACGCAAACGCGAACATGCCACGCTACACGCCTGCCCATCGCTCGGCGCGGGCGGGGGGCGGGAGGCGGGGATCACCGAGGTGTGTGTGTGTGCGTGCATGCATGCGTGTGTGTGTGCATTGAATAATAGTCAGGGGCCGGCCCAGATAAAGAGGTCTGGACTCGCAGCAACACTCACCACTAAGCGTACAAATAGCTAGCCATTATCTCTCATTAGCATCCGCGGCTAACACAGGGCCCACGCTGTGCGGTGGAGGGCCCTCACAATGGGGCCACTCCCGTATGATTGATGGTGAAACAGAGTCGGCCACAATAACAGGACAAAAAAAAAAGGCACTAAAGATAGAATCTGCCCACGGTGGGGAGGTAATAAAAACGTAGACAAACAAAAGGAAGCCGGGCTAATCAAAAATGCCAGGCACGGCTCATTAATCTGCGAGAGCCGCCGCCGCTCGCGAGCTCCGAGATAAGTCGTCTGACTGGCACGCGGCGGTGGCGGCGGCGGCGTCACGTGCGCGCATCCTACTCCTACTCTGCTATCTTTTCATCAGCGGCAAAAACAAAAGGATAAAAATGAGAATTGAGATGAAAGCGGTGGGGCGTTTGGAGGATTGGAGGGGGGGGGAAACTGAAAGAGAGAGAGAGAGAGAGAGAGTAAAGAAACAAAGGTAAATAGGACAATTCCTGGATGGTGCGAGCTGGATCCCGTTTGCTCAGCACAGCCGGTGATCACAAAGCAACCACGGCAAGAGAAGAAAGAAGGAAAGAAGGAAAGAAGGAAAGAAAGACGACAGGTTAACTTTTTTCCTCGGTGAAAGAATGAGATCAAAATGTCCCGGCGCCACTTCTTCATCATCGTCGCTCCCGTCTCCGAGATGCTGAGGGAGCTTTCGGGTCGGGGAGGGGGGGGGGGAAGTGAGTCATTAAAAATCGGCGACTCACAAGTGGAGACGCTGCTCTTATGATTACAGCTCCACCAACGCCGGAAAAACGAAACCTCTGTTCTCTGTGATTGCACAAACTTTTTTTTTTTTTTCTCTTTCTCCTTCCTTCTCCCAGTGAAGATCCCCACGGAGTTCACACATCTATTATTTACTTGTGTCCCGCTTTTTCTGCGAGTATTCTGCCAAACCTGCAGTCCTTCGTGCGCACAAAGCCGCACACGCGCTCCTTTGTTCGCTTGGCTTAAACACCAATTGTTATTGCACTGTACAGGGTCGGCTGAATATTCCATTTCCATTTCATTTGGCCTTCTTGCTGACTAAGTGTTGGTAATTCATCATTCGTCTGGGCCCGGGGCTCATGAATATGGATGTCGGGCAGTTTATTAGCACATCTTAGGAATGCATTATGTGAAATTAGGAAGGGAAATGAAATTGGCTCTTTGTAGAAACTGGGCCATTCTGCGTCTGTGTGTGTGTGTGTGTGTGCGTGAAATACAGTGAACCTCGGCTGCCGACCCTGTGAATCCTGTGAAGTTACATCACTCCGGTTTCCGAGTAACTTCCCCTCTGCACATGGCCGACTTGTTTCAAAGAAAACGCATGAAAGTCCCCAGAAATGGTCGCCTTTTCATCTGCCTTGTTGCAAATGAACATGACAGCTAAATCACACGCCGCCGCCGCCATTCCAACATTTTCAATTCTGCATTGTTGAAGAGGCGGAGGGAGGGAGCTCTGGGAGAAAACCACGGAGACAGGACAGGATGGGTCAGAGCGGAGAGAGAAGATGAAAGGCGAGAAAAAGAGAGAGAGAAAGTGCGAGATGAGAACGTGAGGGCGAGCTCACGGCGCCGCGTGCAGCAGCGGATTAGAGCGATCCCACCTACAGCTTGTTTTCTTTGGGTCCAAAACTTTGTTGCATTTAGGTGTTTCATGCAATTAGCCTCACGCCACCCGCCTGCAAGCTCATCTGGGCTCGTGTTTGTCGTGAGGACTCGCAAAGAGTTCATTTACTTGGGCAAAGTTTTGGTACCCCGTCATCCCGTGAGGGGAAAGATTTTGTGCAGCAGGAGAGAATCAAAACAAATCCAATTACAGTCCATGAAACTGAAGCTAAGCATAATAAGCCACAATTAACCTTTTTTTCCTGGTGCTCGTACCACTTAGGAACAGATGAAGAAACTGCTGAATATAAGCAGCGTGGTTCATTTCACATGGTTTTCCAAAGCATGGGGAACCGCTGTCTGTTAGGTCAACACCGTTACACCTGCAAAACCTGGCATTTTGAGGCTGGTTTTGGAATTTAGGTTTAGAGAAAGCTCTCCCTCCTAACGAAGCACATCACAGTTTGGCCAAAGACCCTTTTTATTCAGGAATCTTGTGCTGTTATTTGGTATAAACCAAGTTTGAATGGAATAGTCACCGGTCTTAATGGGCCAAAACAGAAGAGTAAACACACCAGAGCTTGAATAAACTTCTCCAAACAGGCTTGGTATGAGTGAGCTTTAAGCTGAGCTCTGGGGGAAAATACTTGTTTCATTTGGTTTTGCTTCCAAAGATGACAGTGCCACACAAACTTTGCACACCAAATAAAAATTTGTGTTTAGCCCTCTTCCAGTCACACGACGGTGCATTCTGTGGCTCGTGAGAAAGTAACTCAACAGGAGATCCAAAAGGAAATCACGACCGTCTTAACTGCTACTTTCTTAATTTAGAAAACGAGGGCGAGCACAGACAAATCAGTCACGCTCAGCTGAAGTTACAGGGACTGGAATCAGATTTATTTTGCTCCCTGGCTGCCAAAATCCACACACCATGCAAGTGACGGGTTACCAAAACTGTCAATTAAATGAGCTAGCCTACTTGTTTCTCCATGTGACCTTTGGCTACAAGCTGTGGTTCACTTGTAATTGGGCAGTGTGATCCTGAAATCACCAGAAGCAACAAAGTTAACTTTTGAACTCTCGCTTGAACTGATGGAAATGAGCCACAAGTGTGACGGCATCCCAAAAAAAAACATCCGTCGGTCCAGCCGCCCTTCCCTTACCTTGTCTCTGTCCTCCACCAGGTCAGCAAGCAGGTCATCCATGTCCAGGATCCCTCCCTCATAGTACTCCACATGGTGGGTACTCACTGCATAGTCGCCACGCTGGACGCAGCACATAGAAAAGAGCAGAGGAAGCAGTTAGTAAATGTTACAAAAATCAATAGCACAGCTCGAATTACACTTTAAAAGTTTAATATCACATCTCCTCTTTCATCAACAAGGTCAGAGAGAAAACACTGCAGAGATCATTGTTATTTCAGCAGGATACGCGGCGTAATGGCAGTACATGTCAACTAGAAGTTCATTACGCTGAGCAGTGATGCTCAGCTTTCAGAAATCCTTTCATTTTCAGCACGCATAAAAAAAAAGAATAAATTCAGAAAAACCATCACAAAAATCAAGCAGAAAAATGTCAGGAAATCCTGGAGGTGCCGAGCAGCACTCATTGTACTGAAACAAAAGCCTTTAAGACTGTATACACAAGACCAACTATAGACACCAAATATGCAGACTGTGGGAAGCATATTATCTGTTTCCTAAGGAACAATGCTTGTTTTAATCCAAAAGTATTTGCTCCAGTCTACAATAACTTACATAGGGGTGACTATCAGCTTTCGCCAAGACAGCCATAATGCATTTTACACAGCCACTAAAAGTTTCTCAAACTCCAGCAAGGAACTGTGACTCTATTCCTCCCTGCAAAGTCATTTTGCTCACGGCAATGAAAACTGCTGCATCACATAATTGTCTCTAATCTTTCTTCGGCATTCTTCTGGGTTAAGATCTCGTAACCTGGGCCAACCTTGACAGAAGCAACAAAACACTGCCTGTAATATACTATGCAACCATCATTTGCTCTGTTTTTTCACTTAATTGCGCTGGTTATCTTTCCGGCAGCAGGAGCAGAGCAAACAAAACAAAACAAAATGACTTGGTCCGTTTTATTTGTGCCACTCACTTCCAGCAACAACACATATCAGTAACCGTTTAAACCAATTTAGGGCTCTTGCACATTTTCAATTTTTAAATTTCATGCTTTTTCCAAATCTTAATTTCCTGACTGAATATGAAGTATTTGGTCAATGTTTACCTTGAACTAATGTATAGCGAACATGACTCACCTTGGCCGTATAATGGCTCCATAATGAATACTATCCTCCACAACAAATATCACACCATGGGAAATTACAGTGAGTGTATATAACACACAGTTCATGATCATATTTGTCCATGTTTTGCAGACCTGTTGCAGGATACTCACACTTTTAAACACCATATTTGGGCAAAAGTGATTGAGAGAAAACTCATATTTTTCCAGACCTGCAGAGGAACCCTGTTTATGGGAGAGGTGGGAGCAGATGACCTACACGTACTGGATTTATTGAGCACAGTTTGTCCAGATGAATGGGCGGGTGGAGAGGGACAGGAAAGCTGTGATAGGAACTTTCCACTTTTTCTGCTCTGTGGGGAGCGGCGGTGGGCGCATTCCAGGCCAGTTTCACTGTCACCATGAAGACAGGGGTCAGAGCAGGCACACACCCCCAACTGGGGGGAACTGCACTCGGCCCGGCGCTCCATCCACTGACAAAGAGAACAGGCACTTTCATCCAATCTGCAATCTGAAATCTGTGTGCCATTTACTGAACAATATCAACAGAGAAGTACCGGCACAATAGCATCTTCCCCTTTTTGTGACCCTGTACACGCAGGCTATTGTGGCGATGCCGTGCATATCCCTAAGAGAAGTATGCCTGTGCACAAAACAAGATGACGCTGATGATTAATGGCTCGAATTATGAAGATAAAGTGAAACAGTGTATGATTTCATCCTATTAGACGGGCTCCCTTGTTTTAAATTAAGTCTCTTCAACTAAATATCTCTGTTTTTCGCCTGATTCCTATTAAAAAGGAATTCCTAGACACCAGACAGAGAGAAAAATCTTTGACAAGTCTTATCGTTTCTAACAATGTGTGCAGTCGAAAATGGCCCATTAGGAGCTGCCCATACCAATAAGCAATCTGTCCAGAGCAACACAAGACTACATTACCAGCTAAATTAACAGCTATAGGCTATACGCCTTGGAGCCTGGAATGAGTTTGGCGGAGACCCAGGGAGCAGCTTCTGTGGTATCACTGAGCCCTGTTTTCAATGGGCTCCTTCTTGCTCCGCTGCATCCAAATGTGAATTACAGGGCACAAAAGAGGGTGTCTGGCTTTCACAATGGGGCCAAGTCCATTCTCTTAAAACAAATGGTTGGGAGAGGCAGGGATTTCAATCACATGGAGAGAAAAAAAAAAGCCAGTATCTCCCTTTCTTCAAAAGTGCATGGGCCCATAATAGCGGAGCCAGAACTGTGGGAGATAGAGCAAGTCGAGTAATCTACATCAAACTGGGCTACAAATGGGTTGCCATTTTCACACAATGCGACACAGGAATCAGAGTAGTGCTGGGCGACATATTGATATTATATTGATACTGTGATATGAAACTAGATATTGTGGATGTCGCAGTACAGTGATATGGCTTGAGTGTTGTATTTTCTTGGGTTTAAAGGCTGCATCACAATAAAGTTTTACCTTTTCTGTTATTTGCCTCTACCTGCCTGGTCATTATATTCACATTATTAATGATTATTTATCAAAAATCCTGTGTGAATATCTCATGAAAGCACTAATAGTCATCCCTACAATATCAAAATCTAGGTGTTAAAATATATTTGATACTTTATTTTGCCACAAGGATCCACTGAAACTGGTATTTTTAACATAGGCAGGCCAGAAATGTGTGTTTTCTGAGTGAGCATTCGAAATGTTTACCATAGAGGCGTGTATGGTTGGTGTTGTGACAACAGAGCAGCACATATGGGATGGAGACGTTGAAACCAGCGGGGCACAGCTGCACTTGAGCTGTCAGGGCAGCGGCATTAACACCTTGCCAGAAAAACCGGTCCAACCTGAGGGACCGCTCGCATTCCTGTTCACCCGGCTGACACTGTTCTCTGTGTGTGTCCGTGTGTTTGTGTCAGCGAGGGTGTGTATCACATTCAGCAACAGGCAGGGAAGGCGGGTAATTGGCTCTTGGTTATGTGATGACACCACGTCACCAGCCTCAAAACACACACCTTAATGTAATAAGTACAAGTGTGAGTTTTTGCACTGCTGTACTAAGCTGAGCAAAGCGTTAATTTATCACATCAGGATTACGCCAAAACCACACCTGAGTGTTAACTGGCATCACCTCCGTGGGCCGTGCTAAGGCATACCTGGCATACTTGCTTGCTATGTAATGTGCTTCTCTTTTTTTTTTTTTCTTTTTTTTTTTTTACCGCCCAAACCCCAAGCCAGAATGCACAAGGCCCTAAGGAAAGAGACTTCCCACTCTCTTGCCTACCTTGTGATGAAAAGGGATGAGTCTATGACACTTCAGAGGAAAAAGTAATCTATAGAGTGGAGAGAGGGGAATAAAAAAAAAAAAAATCTTCTGAAGTCGCTCATTGTCAATCCCTGGTAATTCCCCTTTGTATCCCGAACCGTTAACTCTTCCCGGGAAGTAAAAAACAAAAGGAGTCGGGAGTCAATCAGTCAACAGTGCGGGAGAATTACCGTGACAGTTAGAAGGGTAAATTCCCTGCAAATTACACCATTAAGTCCCCCACCATTTGAAGCGATATCTCTCCCTCTTCTCCCTCGCGCTCACTCTCTCCCTCTCTGGCGAGCAAACATGACACCACTCGAGAGCGGTGAAGCGCCAGGGCGATTAGTGAAGCTAAATTCAGTGGGGCTGCGGTGGTGAGGGACGGCGGGGAGGGGGGCGGGGGGGGCTGCTTTTTCACACTTTGATCCTCTGAAGAATGTGTAATTACACAGCTGCAGGAGGACGGTGTGGATTTAGCCGTGACAAAAAAAAAAAAAAGTCCTTAATGAACGTGCCAATGAAGAGCTGTCTTCAAGTTGGATCCTTCAGAGCGAGTGAGAAAGAGAGAAAGCGAAGCTGTAATGAATGGAAAAGAGCTGCGGTGTGTTATTGGAGGGACACGACAGCCAGTTATGGAGGGAAATTGACCTTTGAAAGCGGCTACCTACATCCGAGTACAGTCAGGGTCCAAATTGCCACCCAGTGACGGCCAAATGCCGGTGTCTTTGGGCAGAAAATTTAATACGGGCCACCCACTTCACTTGCTTGTAAAATTTCTGCGATGATTACCCTTCAGCGCTTGAGGTCTATTGCATTTTAGGACGAATTATAATCTTGATCCGTTGTAATTACTAAATTAAGTCCTAAATGAACACACTAGATGATTCTATAAACAAAACAACACTGAAAATAGGCAAGGTTACACATTTCAATAAAATTCGGCTAATTATTTTTGCTGGTAGAAATGATTTGCCTACTTGCTGGGTCATGTTTTTACCAGCTTATCACCTTGGCAACTGAGCCAAAGAGTTCAGTATTGGACACTCAACAGCGCGGAATCAGTACAACATGCAAAAGTGCTCTACAATCAAATGTCAAAAACCACTCTCAACACGTGGCGATGCTCGTTCACACCGCTGAGCTGACGCGCACACTTCCCAGCGTGCACCGGGACACGCCGTCTCGCTCGCGACGAAGGTGGCGAGGGAGGACGGAGCGCTCTCAGCTTGTTTGGCGAGCTGTCAGCTGTCAGCGCAGACGCATGCTCCATTCAACAGGATAGTATAGGGGCTGTAATCTGAGCTGAGCCTGCACGCCATGAGAACGAGAGATGACTCCGGCGCCTGTTTCCCTTGAGAACAAAAAACACTCACACACAACCTGCTATCTTTCCTCCGGGCAAAACCGCCACAGAAATATTGCCATCGAGAGGCAAACTAAGGTCATTTTGCCATTAGTGACCCACTATCTGCTCCTGTGGATCACATCACATAGGACAATCATTTTATACAAATTATACCTTTTCTTTATTGAGAGATATTTAATCAATTAAAAAGCAAGCGTGTTATTGAGATATATTCCTTTCGCCACACATCTTCAGCCTTTAGCTGTGAATTTTTCCACACCTCCCACAATCCTCTACTCGATGCAAACTAATGATTAGTTTGCATGATTGCAGTGTTGGAGCTAATAATTGCCCACTTGGCATCCACTGCACTCCTGGGCGGCCTGGAGGCGGCTTCCCCTCTCTCCACGACTCTTCCTTTTTCCATTTTTTTTCCCAATTTAGGCTTCCAGGAGTTTTTTGTTGCCTGCTATGAGGGTTCAGATCAGGCCATGTTTTGTTTTCCTATAATCTGCAGGCCTTTAAGAAGTGATTAAGGGCTCTAACTAAACAGAGTTAAATCTTTTTATGAACATCTGAATGCACATATTTACATATTTTACAACAAATTACACCGTAACAGAAACAGTGCTTTTCTCTATGTAGTAATATGAGCTTGTAAACATTATTATATGTTCTACAGGGGAGATTAAGGCAGTGGATCCACTGGGGAGCCACAGAGGTAAGATCACATTCAAATGGACTGCTAATTAATGAGGTCTATACATCATTCGCCACCAAAGCGCAGTGGGACTGTGTGCAATCTGCACTCCTGCTACATAAACATGACCATCAGCAAAGACACACACAACCACACACACTGATTAAAGCCAGGTTTGTGACACTGTCCCCACTGTCACCGGCGAGACAGGCCAGTGAAGAAATGTGCGGTTAATGCGGCCGCTAAGTGGATTCTCTTGGCAGGAGGAGCCCGCTCGTCAGGTCACATCGAAACGCATCCGTGCCAGCTGCAGAACGGGACGGTCCCGTTGATCGGCCAGAGACAGCTGAGTCAGCGTCTACCAGCGGAGGTTGATTAACATGCTCCCTGAAAACCAATCAAGGCCAGGGGAGCACTCTACAAACACACACACACACACACACACACACACACACTCAGTTCAGCCTGTGCACTCCAGCGTGTCTTGGTAAGAGTCAACAGGGAGCGCTGGGCAGAGTGGGCATGGCTGTGGCTGTCAGTGAAGCAGAGACAAGACACCCCTGGGGACACCCTGCGAGATGAGCTGCTCTGTGTGTGTCTCCCCGTGTGTGTGTCAGGCCTTGTAGGTGTTTGTGTGTGGCCCCGCTCTGAGTGGAAGCAATCCATCGAGCCATCCAGCCGCCCATCTGTCCATCCGTCCCTCCCGCCGCGGCCCCTTCTTGTCCCTGCAAGCCAGCCTCTCGCCTCGCCAAGGGGTGGGTGGGTTGGGTGGAGGAGCGGCCAGGCGATAAGACCCGGGCCTGTCACCAATCCTAATCCCCAATCACTCACAAGACAAAGCCCCCTGTCTGCGGTGCGCAGCCCCGGCCGCTGCCACATTGAGGACATCAAACAGTCAAGTCCCACCTGCCCGTTGAGATACCAGGGCTTTAACAGCGAGCCATTGTACAGGTAGACAGACGGAGGCTGCGGCCAGCTCCAGTCACATCCTCGTAGAGACGAGACACACTCCGGCCCGCTATCAGACCGGGACAGCACGCGCATACCAAGCTGCTGATTAATAAAAGGTCAGCTCAGCAGAATGATTAATGTGCGAGTGATTGCAACACTAGAATGAAACGGAGGGATGGGCTTTTCCCATATGTGGGTCGCATCAGTGAGACACTGAAGACAACAAGTCACATGCCATTTTAACACTGTGGGGCAGTGATTCCCAAAAAAACACCCACCCTACTATTACTACTATCATATGTTCAAAAAGGGTGGGGGGAAAATGAATCCAGCATAAAAATGACTGAGGTGAGATGATCAAATGAAAACTTTATCTTATTAGAATAAAAACCGATGTTGACAAAGTTTTCCCTTGGGAATCGTAAAATGTTTAAATCGCAATACTATCATATAGTGACTTAAGTATCGTGATAATATCATATTGTGGGGCCTGTGGTGAGTCCCACCCCAAGTGTTCAATACTTTATGATGAACTGTTCTTACTTATTTCTTGGTGGAGCCACTTTCCCTCAAACTGCCTCGTCTATTTCTACCTCATTCACTGACTCCCTAGATATCCCAGAAAGCCGTTCAGCCGCTCTCAGACAAAGGACTGCAATCTGAACTTGTTGCATGTAGCTATGAATGATATGTGCAGATAAAGAAAGCAATCGCGATAACAAAGGCAAAGTGAGAGGTTTTTCCAGTCTTGCTGCAAACTAAAAAACACAACATGGCATTCTGGTCCATTGAGGGTACTGCCAGCGGAGAAATCAGTATCGGTGCGTGTTTTATGATAGATTTCTCCCCGTGTGATAGTTGAATGTGAGTGTTAACTGGCGACTCTACAAAAGAAGCCCTTGCTTTTTTCATTCCGAGGGACTCGCACCAAAACTTGATATTTATCTCTGCTGATTTTTTTTCCTGCTAATAAACTCTGCTGCAGCTGCACTGGAAACTACATTTGGCCAGTTATCTGTGGCAATAAGACACACACACACACACACACACACACACACACACACACACACACACACACACACACAAAATCAGGCCCAGAAATGGAAGAAAGAAAGAATCAAAGTAAGAAAGAGGTGTTGTTTTGACAGTGTTGTTATGTTTTAGGGTGTTTTTTTCCTTTAAATCAGGTTCCAGCAATTGATCAGAATAATGAAGATGACTGTTTCCATTCATTCATTCATTCATTCATTCAAGCAAAATCAGCCCTAATGGAGTGCATGCATGCCTATTTCTGATGCAGTGTACAGTGGCAACAAAAATCCCACTTCCTCAAACAGTGCAGATATCTAAAGTGACTTGAAAAGGCTTGGGAATCCCTGCTTGAATTAGCTCATTTTGTCACCAAACAGAGGAGTCCCAGTGTAAATGGCATGGGCCCTCCTGTCTCATCTTACAGCGGCATTAATGTGAAGAGCATCCCGCCCGCCGCTGCAGCACCATGGGAACAAAACTTCAGCCAGGTAAGGGAGCTGCCTCTTTCAAAACGTCAAGAATGAATGGAATGAGGCGGCATTGGGTTTCCCGTGTCCACACACTCAGTAAACACACATTAAATCACGGAAATGGGTGACATTTCCCATAAAATAAGTTTTTACCTGCTCCAAAACCTTGCGGTATCTGCGTGTGGCTTGCTCGATCAAATCCCGCACCGTCCATCCGGGCTTACAGGGGACCACCACCGCGGTGTCGCCGAAAGTTACCGTCACTTTCATGGTGTCTACCAAATTCAAATATTTTTCCAAAGTAAACAAACAAACAAAAAGAATGGAGGAAATAGTCCGGGCGTTGTGCGTCGTTCGGCCCCGGCCGGCTGCTCCCTGCTTTTTAAAAAAAGGGGAGGAAAGGCACCTGTCGAAACTGGAGCAACAGGTGTCTCAGGTCCGGATGAAATCACGGTGAGGGCACTCCTCCGACTTTCTCAGCGACTTAAAGTGTCGTCACGAACCGCCGGATACATCCTGTCAACGAAGCCGAGCAATATTTGGGAGGAAAACAATGAAGTAGGACGGCAGAGAGTAACTTTGTGTCATGCTGAAGAGTCCGCGGCGGCACCCAAACACAACACAGCGAGAAACCCGGAAGTCGTCTGTGCAGGAATCAGGAATCATGAGTGGCACTCCAGGAAATAGGAATACACCAGCTTTGTTACTATTGCCATGCGCTTAAATATTTATTGATTCATTTCATAATTCTTGCTGGTAGTCCCCCTGTAGGCCTACATAAATAGTTTGTTCACAGTTTCATATTTTGCATGTATATGCATGTATTTGAATAGGCTATGTCATATAATCCTTGCAAACTATCAAAAAATAAAGTAATCCTGTTCAGTCCTATGAGGTCATGGCAGCTGAGGCTCACTGAAACATACATATTTTGTTTTTTTTTCTGTATTCTGTTTATGTTATTGAAATGAGAGAGAAAAGAAAAGGAAGACAGAAAAGACTGAAGACTAAAAAAGTTCAGTATTTTAAAGGGAATTTCATTATTATTATTATTACTATTATTATTATTTTATTATTATTATTATTATTATTATTATTATTATCTATTTATTTTTTAATTTTTTAAAAAAATTTTGATCTTTACTTTATTGTTTAGTTATCCGTATTATATTATCTATACCATATCGGATATAATAACACCATACCTTCTGTTACTTCACCCACACACACACACACACACACACACACACACACACACCCTTCCTATATACATGTCATTGTAACTGCAATTGTGCTGGCTGTTGTGTTTTGTACTGTATGTCTACTGTCTGTACTTTATGTCCACTTGGTGTAATAAAAAAAAATAAAATTAAAAATTAAAAAAATAAAAAAAAATAAAGGGAATTTATGTATTTATATTGCACATGCATGCAGCACTTTATTCCAGTGTGGCACTAAATTAGAAGACATTAAAGGCAGACCATGCAGTTTCAAAGGGGAGGGCGCACCACTTTGTTATGATATGGCAAAAGATGAAGAATGCTAATTAATGCTCAAAAAATTAAGCATGCCTCATGAGTTTGGCGCTGATCATTTACCCCGGAACAACCCAAAATATAAGAGCGTTTTGCACATTTTTTAACGTTTTTATGGGCATGTGATATCAAAACATTGGGATTCACGAGGCATTTAAAAGTGCTGCATCGATGCTGTTGGTTATCAGAGCTCAGATTATGAACCTGAGGGGTTTTATCTTTTGCATTAGTACACAAAGTGGTGTGCTATGTGTCCCCTATGAAACAAAACAAATATCACAGAAAAACTCTCTCTATGAATATTATAGGAAGAGCCCAACATGGAGCTACCTTATGGATGAATAAAATAACAGTAGGATAATCATAGTAAATAAAGTAATTGTAAACTCACATTTTGATTCCAGCATCATCTTTGTATTAGAAAGCTTTTCCAAACATAGCTATTAATGACTATTGATGCTAAAATATATCTAGTTTACCTCAAACTTTTAACAGTTTGCGTAATTGTGCAGCTCGTGTATCTACATGGCCCTATATAGATGTACACATTTTCTGTGTAGGTTGTATAATGGAACTATATTGAGTAAACAAACCCCACAAGCATTTACAGAGAAATACATTAATTCCTTCCCACATTTTACTAATCCTTTCTGCCCACACGAACCCTCCCACCCGCCTCACCCTCTCCTCACTCACACATCACACATACTAATAACCTAACAGTCATTGTCTGTCATTTCATGTCATTAGGTGTGTTGTGAAATTGCCTTTATGGATATTAATGGCCACAGACACGCTCCCGTACCTTATTCCCATGCTTTGTTTGGTTTTGCTCCCGGGAATTTTCTCCCCATCAAATCAGAAACCAACAGCAGATGGATTCATAATTGGGACAAGCAATTATTTCCACCGCCACTGTAATTCATTCTAAATGTATGGAACGGAACAATGAAGGGCCTGACAGTCTCTTTGCCTCTCTTTCATCTCACTCCTCTCATCCTCAATAAACAAGGTAGGATGGGGGGAGGGAGGGGAGGGAGAGAGAATGAGAGAGAAGGAAAGAGAAGGCAGAGAGAGAGAGGACTGAGAGGGAAAAAAGAGGGGGGAGGTTATAAAGAGAGAAATGGAAGAAAGAGATCAGCCATACCAAGATAGTTCTCTATTAACTGAGTCTTCCTTCCATAATAATCCCTGGAGTCACATGTTATGCAAGAACAGGATTTCATACCTGGTTTATCACTGTGTTTGCACAGCCAGTCATAATACACGCTCAGTGGCCGCTTCATGATGTCCGCCTGCACAGTCTAATGCAGTTCAGTGCAACAGCTGTGCCATAAATTCTGCCTTTTAATAAAGTTTATGATGTTCAGTTGTTGTTGGCATTGTGGAGAATGTGTCAATTTAATTCTGTGTTTATTACTGAGGTTGTAGTTTGCAGAGCTCTTGTATAAGACTACATTATACTGAGAGGTGTTTCCATTTTTTTGTCCTCCGTATTTGTACACAATGAGGGGGACAGAATAGTGGAAACACCTTTCAATAAAATGCAGTCCAGTCCAACAGCAGCACTAACTATGAGCTTGACACCAAACATAGAATTGAATGAACACCTCTATTACTGTGACAAAAAGAAAACCTGAGCGTTATAGGCATCATAAAAGGAAACTTTATGGCAGAACCTTTGCACTGCATTGTATTAGATTGTGCAGGTGGACCTGATAAAGTGGCCACTCTGAGTGTAAGATGCTAAATATGTTCTCACCCACCGATAAATGTGCTCATATGACTCGGATGCTGCTGTACTTGGGAACAACCGCTTGCAATTTTTCTGTTTTCAACGACATTATTAAGGCCCTGCAATTGAAAAAATGTCAGATAAAGCTATAGGACTGTTGTGCTTTGGTTGACAGAGGACACACAATGTCACTTGAGAGATGAGTTTGAATTTCTAAGTCTGGGAGATTTCATTTCTCAGAAACCACTCTTCTCCTCAGACGTAGATTTCTTCCCCATAATGGGTAATGGAAGATGGATGGTGAAAAAATATATTACTTCTGCAGGTTCACTTATTGTTGGATGGAGTGCTTCCTCACTTCCTGCTTTTTAGGAGTAAACATGTTTCATTTTGTCACTTCCTGTGCCACAAGTGACTATGAAAATCTGCAGCGTCTCAGTTACAGGGAGATGCAAAACCCTAGTTTTTCATTTTGACCAACAAAAACATGAAAATTTGATTTTATTTATTTTCCAAGTGTGGCTTTAACCTCTATGCATTCTGGTGCGCTCATATGTCTATTCTCATGCTACGTTATCTTTGTTTTTTGGTTGCTGTGGCAACAACACTGCAGATAATAGAGAGTGCTATTTCACATATAAGCAAAAACCGAAGAACACCACCTTGTACACAGAGTACACTTTAACACCCACGCTTCCAGCACACTTTTGTAAACACACACACATGTTCACGTGCACATTCAAGCAGAAACACACACACACAGAGATAATGGCTCATGTCTCACATTACCACATGTGGGACTTTCTGCATAGAGAAGTTTCTCTGTTTGTTCAAGGCGGTTCCTACCCAACAGAGCAGTTCCTATAAATGATGAAAGGGGAACAATGGAAGGCCTTTTTCGCCAGGAGCATCAATATGACTTCATATTGTACCGTCTAAAAGGAAAGCTTTGCAAATCTTTAACCATTTGAATGATGATTCTCCCTGAAATATCCCCTTAAGTAGCTTCAAAGTTAGATTTTTTCTCCATATTGTACAACAGTGTCACATATTCTGTATCTGCTGGTTGCAATGCTTCATTGAATCCACATCACACTTAAATTGAGTGAAATATTCAAACCCAGTATGCCATTGTTTTAGGGCTGCACCGTTACATCAGATACAAAACATCTAGATGTCTTGCGCATCACTTTATGCACATTTCCCTGTAATTCACAAGGACATATTTGGGCTTTCTGAAAACCTTGGGATCTCCGCTAGAATTTAAAACAAAGTTCTGCGGGTTTGAACAAAGCTCGGCGTCGCAGCATGCATTTGTGATGACAGACCCGCTGATGAGATCAGCAGGGTTGAACAGATTAATCCGTTCTCAAGGGAGCTGCTGTCTGACCTGCGAGAGCAGACGAGTTTGACAACAATGGCTCCTCGTGGTCTTTTCACAATAGTGGCTGCTGTTGACTCTTTGATGTCACTTCCTGTATTAATAGACTGGTATGTTGTCTCATCATCCAGGTCTTCTTCTCCTGCAGAAAAAAAACAGTGGGACCTACATGATAGGGGGGAAATGTCAAGCATTGGGGTTAATTTAATACTGTCTTTTTTGCATTGTGTCTATGACCTACCTTTGACAAGCTGTGATATTTCCAGACTCAAAGAGCTCGGGATTACGGCCGTCCTTGAGCTACAGTACAACTCAGTGAAACCAAGTGCATACAGGATCTGGTTTTTAACAGCCAGTCAAGCTTTCCTTTTGAGTCCTTTTCGATCTTGTCCATGTCTGGAAGTAAGGCGTGCCAGCCAAAGTGTTGGCCGCCCATCAATAAAAGCCCAGTGATGGTTTTTCTTGTTTTGTTCGTCTCTCTGAGTGCAATTCACAGGGCTGGGTTGTCTGGGTCGATAGCCTTGTTGATTTGCTTTCAGTCTTCAAACAGTGCCCCTTTTCTAAAGAGCAAAATTGACATGTTCTCAGCGGCAGTGCCACCACCCCTGTGTTTTAGCTCAGTGTGAGACTGAAGCCAGTCAATAGCTAAGACTTGCTTCAGTTCCTGCTGTGCTGCTTACAATTACAGGCCCCGAATCGGTAGCAAGGATTACTCATAAAAACCTCGTTTATGTGTGCGCATGAGTGTGTGTGTCTGTGTGTGTGTGTGTGTGTAGCTGCACAAGTAGGGCAGGAGAGCTGGTGTTCGCAATCACAAAATATGACTTTCATTCAGGATGAGGATTTCATTTCAGACCTCAGGTATAATATTCATGCTGCAAAATTGCATTTCTTTGTGTGTGGCGGCTGAAAAGCTCCAATCGAATCGCTCAAGGCGCTCGCCTGTGAATTACAAGTGTTGCTGAAGATGCCCAAATTGTTGTCTGGAATCATCACAGGCATTCTAAGTAAAACAGCTATCATCCAAAGTTGTATCATTCACCCATCACGATATTGAAATGCACTGCACTGATCTCCCGGTGGTCACCCTTTTTGAGGAAGCGGACGCACGCTGTAGTTTGGAGCTTATTACGCCGCCGCAGCTTAGGGTGCCTCTGAAGCGCTGTGAGCAGTCCACTTCCCTTTGAGTTTTCTCTTTATAGAGACGGCTTGTGTGATGAGAAGTGAGCAGAGATGAAAATGTTAGAGGAACTTGTAAGCTCCGGTGTGATTCATACTCTTCCTACAAACCCACTCGAGTGTATACCATATAATCCCAGGCCTGATTATTGACGGAAAAATCCACCTTCACACACACACTCTCACCTTGTTTGATATCATCAGTGTGTGATGTTGAGCGCGGCCCAGGAGTTATTTTGTGATGAAGTGTTGTATGGTATTTCACTCTTTTGGTGCACCCACTTTCCCTCAACCCTCAGCCTTTTCCACGTCAGTTTCCTACATTACCCAGAATGCTTTACAACAACCAGTTTCAGAGTATGTTACATGCATAGTGACAGAAAGAAACCGCATTGAATTATGGTCTACTGGACTGTTGTGTTTGGATAAACTGGTATTGTGTGACATAAATATGTCCAAAGTGCATTTTTTCATCAGTATAGTCAAACCAACTGTAAATCAATAGCACTTGCCTATTTTTTTAATCCTAATTTAAAATTTTCAAGCGCTATCTCCACCTCGTCTACAACGTCTTTCTCCTTCAAGCCTCCAAAGTGTCCATTTTTATCAGGTGAGCTCCACAGCAATGAAACCAGTGGCTAACACGTTGTTGTCGTGCCACTAAGAGCTGTAGCTGTTCCAGTGCCATCAAGCGGGATATTTACACTTTGCTGGACGGCTGCGAGGCCTTCAGGGTCCAGACTTTACTGTTACCCTACACAGGGGACTAAAACCCACCGAGCCGTGCTGAAATGGATTTAAACTCCAATTTATAACCGTTAGTGACTTTTAGGAACTCTCGAATCTTGGTGGATGATGGAAGATTGTACTCAGGAATGACACCAAACAGGGAAATACACATTTTGTAACAGGGTGTACCATTCCTTTAAGTCCAAGCTTTTGAGGCACGACCTATATAACACTTAAAAGCATCCAGCTGGATTTCTTATTAAACCTTCCCACATGGTGCCACAGTAACGGGAGAGATAACCGCTCCTTGCTTTATGCAGAAGGACCTCCAGTGTGGGTTGACAATGTGAGAGACTTATCAGGTTTTATAGGGGATTCTGTCAAGTTCCCCCTGAATTATTTGTGAAGTCCACAGAGAGGCAGGAGCCATGCCAAGCTGCGAGTTGCAGTTCCTGTTTTGCTTTTTCCTGAAACGAGTAACTGACCCTTTCGCGTGTTTCCGCTGCTCGCTTGCAAAGCTGATAAATCAGGAATTCAATCTCATTCTGCTGCCGTGCTCATTGTAAGTCACTCTAGATGACAGCATCAGTTAAATTCCCCCAAAATATAAAATGTAATTTTCATGAAAGAAGTGTCAAATCCACAGGCGGTGAACCATAACCTTGGCAGTTCAGTTCAGCATTATGTCATCCTCCACTCACCGCACCAGATCCAGCTGTGATCTTTTTGGTGCAGTATGTGATGTTTTCTTTTTTTTTTTTCTTCTTTTTTTTTTTTTTAAATCGGGGGGGAAAACAGAGCACTTGTGTTATTTCGGTTTCGTCGTAATGTCACGCAGATATTCAGAAAATGCATCCCGGTGATTACGTGACACGCTTCTCTGATCAAACGCTCCAGGAAAGCCGTTGATGTGCCAGCGGAAGATTGAATATGGGGTTGTTATGCAAGCGGATGAGTAAGGTTTTCTGTTTCTCGTTCGCTTTTTGGAGAGGCTCCATTGGAAAATCCACAAAGAAACCGGGAACGAGCTTTTATATCATCGGCTGCATATAAGATCATGGAAAATATTAGGAAGGCGGAAATGAGACTACAGGCAATCGCAGTCAGAGGTGGGATGCGGATTTGCTGATAATGTCAAGTCGGCAGCACATAATTTCTCACTCTTTCCGAGCAAGAAACATATTTTCTCACTTTTCTCGGCGAGGAAACCACACCGGGAACGCCATCCCATCTTTGACTGTTACATACGCCTAATTAGACTCATTTTTCTCAGCTGAAGCCTGCAGCTTAACAAGACAAGACTCTCACCCTTTGTGCCATGCACCTTGATGGGTGTGAATGAGACTTTATATTCACCAAGCAGGTAGCACATCACACACCCTCTCACACACACACACATCCCCTAATGGATCAAATTAGCGCGCTGGCACATAAGCCCTGTTTTCCACCTTTTCTTTCACCCTCTCGCTCGCTCTCCCTCCATTTTCCCCTCCTTTTCTCCCGTGCCACATCAGCCGGAGACAGTTGCCGGGTAATTAAAATCTACATTCAGACGAAAGTTGCTTTAATTTAAGTTCATTACACCGTGCCAGTCTCCGGCTTTGCGGGAGATCTTTTTTAGAAATCCGTTGCCTTGAAACCATGGCAACCGCTGCATAACCTCATTTTCCGCCTAATCACAGTGAGGGAGACGGCTGAACATTGATTTGGACAATTATGGGGCTACATTTGCAACAAAAGCAAACAAGGTGGAGGTAATGGTTGGAAAAGGTGGGGTAAGGAGGGTGCTGAGTGAGACTTAAGTGCTTACGGAGGAAATGAAAGACAGAGCAGAGGAGACGGAGCAGTGTGCCGAGGCTACGTAGCTAAATACTTTAATGGCTCTAAAATGGCACCTTGTTCTCCCTGTCTGCAGCTCCCAAATGTCCCAGTAATGTATTTTTTTTTTTTTTCAACCCGACTGACATCCTGTGACTCATCCGTATGTCTTTGTTCTGTTTGGAGGCTCGCTTTAGACAGCCTGCAGCAGGGGGAAAGTAGTTGTTCTCTGAAGATTCACATGGACCACAAGAAATAGCTTTTCCTCTGCGTTTATTCTACAGCGCTTCCATATTTTACATATTTGTGCCTTTTTTTTTAACCACACAGCAAAAAAAATATATATATATATTTATCTCTATCTCAACAAGTCATGTGCAGCATCTTGAAATCTTGTTTTTCTACAAACAAGTGAGAAAATATGCCAGCAGGATGAGAAAATTCCACTTGCTCCCAATGCAGTTTCACCGTTTCAGCAGCTGTCGGGGGACAAGTGTAAATATGCTGAAACAGGCAAAATCATGCAGATCGAGAAAATGACACTTGACTCAAGAAAATTCTAGAAACAATGTGATTAGCATTGGAAACAAGTGGGTTTATCTCATTCCACACATTATTATTATTATTATTATTATTATTATTATTATTATTATTTTAAATGTTTGTTTGAAGAAAAAAAAAATATTTAAACATGTAATATAAGACTAAACTACTTCGATAAGATGGAGGCAACTAGCCAGCAAGCTTCTTTTCAAAGGCCTCAAGCCCCGACCGACCACAGTGACACCAAAGATTGTCAATAAAATATAAAATATAAAGTTTGCGGGCTCGGTCCTGGCACAAATATGCCACAGCGAGGGCAGGCAAGAACTAGTTTGGCAAGCCAGCTGGAGCAGGATGTGTAGTTTTGTCATTTGTGCTTATTGGCATCAATGGGTTACTATAACCAACTTGCCATAGTAGTGGAAATATTTTCTATTATAGCAACATTTAAGCTCATTTGAGACTCTTTATTGTCAGAATAGTAAACTTTAACTGATTTCTAATTTTTAGCACAGATTATCAAGCCTCACAAATGACAAATGCAGTCCATGGATTGGGCAGTGATGTCACAGTAAAGCCTTCTTGTTCTAAATCAATGGTGACACCATTGTGGGGCGAAACACCTGGGTTTCATTACACGAGGAGGCGCCCTCACGGTGGTTGTAGCCTCGGGGGTCAAAAGTCAAAGAGTCAAAAAGTTGGGAGAGACTTACTGTAATAACACAAACTAATTATCAGGTATCATTACCTTCCCAGCAGGGTCAGCCATTTGTTTTGGCTGACCCGGCTTCAAAGCAGCGCGGTCACGTTCTGTTGCTGTTATGTGACCCCCAGTCAAGTCCCGGGGATTGTGGGTAGTGCGGATTAAGACTGCGCTCGTATTTGGAGTGAAAAAGAAAACACCGGGGTTAAGCCAGTGGAAGAAAGAAAGAATGAGAAACAAAAAGTCAGATAAATGTGGAGAGTGTGTGTGTGTGTGTGTGTGTGTGTGTGTGTGTGTGTGTGTGTGTGTGTTTGGGCATACCTGCGTGCACGCACACTTGTCCTCTTTTGTGGGTGTCGGTGTGCGCGGTGGCCGTCATCACATCACTTCCCCGCATGTGCCGGTGGTGATGGCAGAACAAATGACATCCTATCGACCAAACACACTCAATTAAGTTATGCAAATGCACTAATTGCAAATGCATAGCAGCCCTGCCTCATCACTTAACCCTCCTCGCCCTATTTAAAGGTTTCCATACCGGCTTACAGTTTGACTTGCAAGACGGATTTCTCCCTGACATTCAATAGAAGAATGAATAGGAGGTGAGACAGACGGGAAAAGTGTGTGGGAGGGTTGGAGGAGTAGCCGGTGGTGTGTGTGTGTGTGTGTGTGTATACATGCGTGTGCGTGTGCAGGGGCGAAAAAGAAAAGAAAGATCAAAATTGCCCCTCTGCCAATCAAAAAACTCAATTATCATTCTCAATCAGCGGTGGAAAGACACAAAGAGCCGCTCTCATACAATGGATCACTGGCCCAGACCAGAACAATTACTGCATAATTAGTTCATCAGACAATCCCAGATTGATCCAACTTTGATTTGCATGCAGGATCATGTCGCGGGTGAAGTGAGCGAGCGCGCCGGCTTTTTGAGCCGCCGCGAGATATTACCATCGCAGCGACTCCAGAAGATTCCAAGAGCGCGGCAGCTCAACAAGGTGAAATCACACTGCGAGAAAAATGTCTTGGTTAAAAATGGAGCTTCATCACCCTGTTACACAGGTTATTGGACCTTTTCCACCACCGAGCAGGGAGGATAGAGGATCAGGTGGTGGAAAAATTACCTTGCCACTGCATGCCTTCAGCCGGCACAGTATGGTGTGATGGAGGTGTCTTTAACCGAAATGCCCCAGTTTGAATCCCTCTTTCCATACGGCGAACGGGGATTGCAGCGATGAGGTCGTCTTTCCCGGCGTCACAGCGCGGACGTGGCGCAGTGCAAGATTGCGAGACAGAAGGTGTTATTCACTTGACCAGCCTGGACCTAATTCTGCGTAGCCGGGAGGCACTCGGGTGGTGAAAGGAGCCTCGATCAATGACAAGGAGGTGGTGGGAGAGGAGAAATTGGTCTGAACTTGTCATGGTGGAAAGCGCCACGCTGAGTGTCTTTCAAAATCGAGGCTCGATCACTTTCCGCGAGAGAAAGAGAGCGCCCCGCTTGCGACAGACTGTGAATAGATTGTGATTGCCCCTGATACAAAGGGACCGGGGGAACAGGTAATGACTGTGTGGTTTTGACAGACACCACCCAGCAGCAGCTACATAGCTAGTCGCTCCACCATTTGATTTGGGAGAACCGTTGCTATGGCGACTGTACATTTTGATTGGCGCCAGGCTTTTTGGGGAAGGCAATTTACATGCAGTATTTTCCCAATTGCGAGGGAGCTATCATTTAATACCAAAGAGACTCATACACTGTGAAATGTATTTATTGGAGTAGAAGGGAACCTAATATAAAAGTTGTGATTAAATTTACAAGTTAATTCATACTGGATAAATTAAGCAGTGTTTGGTTTCTTGAGACAACAATGACTCTCTTTTTCTGAAGTCAAGGGCAAATGCAACAATTCTCTACACTCCCAGCCTCGTGTATACCTGCTTATTCAATAATACTTTGTCTTGTATTGTCTATTTCTCATGCCAGTAACCCCAAAGACAATTTTCCCAAGGCATACCATAAATATGGAAGGAGGCAAACTCTTGGCCCTCTTTCTTGGCTAACAGGTCGATCGCAGGGCTAAGTCCGGGCTTACGTCTCCTTCATCTCGGCTACCCCAAGGTTGAGGATGAAAGGAGAAGCTATTTCTGTCCAACTCTCCTTTGTAATTAGGGAGGAATCCATACTGCGTCGTTTCTCAACCAAGTCCACAATTCTGCCGAGCCATAATTTACTTAATTACTCCGAGAGACGCCTCTTTGATTCAGTCAATATCAAAAAGTGCTTTTTCTGGAGGAGAGGTAGGGAATGATAGTAATTTTGAGGTTGTTTGTCTCTCATTCACTGGTGTAAGGAGCACTAAAATACTTTCTCTTCTGAGCAATAAACTGATTGTAGATGAGAGGTTGTCGTTTATGCCTATTGTGCCCTTTTCAGTTGGTGACAGAGTGATTTAAGGCTGAGGACTTCAGTAAAAGTAAACTTTAAATCCCATAACAATAGAAATAGCTAATATTGACTCTGTCTGTCTTTCTGTCTGCTGAATATCCCACTTCATCCATTGTCTAGACTATAGGGACGCGTGCAATTCAGTTTAATTGGTCTGATTCAAAAGATAAATTGGAACTGAAATTCACAAAAAGAGAACAGAGCCTTCATTCATATATTTTTTGTAGACTGGACAAAGTTTTTGGATTCTAAACAATGGCCACTCCTTCAGTTGAAAATGAGTTGAGCCCCCAACACTGAAAACGCAGGACAAATCCCTCAATGTCTGCCCTAGAACCAAGCGAACCCTGGGGCTTTGTTATACCTTTTGCGCCCTTGAGCCGACCGAGGAAAGAGCCCACATTTCCAGCCACCTACCTACCAGGAACCAAAGTTTTTTCCCTCTAACAAGGGAGGAAAAACTCCAAGGCGCACTTGAAAGCCTCTCTGTGGGCCGAGATTAGAGGACATTCCTCTGTGTTTCCACTCTTGTGGGGAGTGCATCAGTGGTCACCGCAGCCCTGATGTAACACGGCCTTGGGTGTCTTTGAAGTGGGCTGGATAAGCCGGCCTTGGATGCACTCCGCAAGTTCAAAGGCCCAGGCTGGGATTTTGAAACAGAGGAAGAATCCGAACCCCCTCAGATCATTTCCAGCCTCATTTCCCACCGTGTCAGGGAACAGTCTGCGAGGGGAAATAGAGAGATCCTGGAAGGCTTTTTTCAGCTAAGGCCCGTTATTGCCGCTGTCACACAGCGACTTGGACGTGCCAGTCAGTTCATTTCCGCGGGGCAGGTGAGACGGAAAGAGAAGAGAAGAGGGTCCCTGGAAAATATCACCTGCAAAATGGCTCTTCTAGTTAGTGAGCAGGTAGGGGTGCAATGCCTTGCTCAAGTGCACTTGAACAGGCCACACGGTTGTTCCAGGGTTTAAACAGGTGACTGGGTGTAGGTTAGACCATCACTGCAAAAAATCTCCATCATAACAAGTCCTTTAGCCTTATGAGTCTTGTTTTTCCTCAAAGCAACTCAAACAATCTTCCAGTTGGGTGACATAATTCCACTTATTTTTAATGGAGTTTCACTTGTTGAGAAGTATAAATGTATGAAAACAAGCCAGGGTCAGATCAGTCCATTAATATCACACTTGTTTCAAGAAAATTCTGTAAACAAGCTGATTAGCACTGGAAACACTGGCAGATTTTTTTTTTTCAATTGTTTGAAGAAAAGCAAGATTTTCAGAGTGAATCTGAGATTATATGACTTTAGATGGAGTTTTTTTTGCAGTGTATGGGTCTCCACTAAAAGTACATGCAATATACATGCAATAAAATCAATGCAGCGCCATAGAAACAATGAACAAGAAACATTAAGGCATAATAAAGCAACTAATTGACAGAGCATATACCAGCATGGACCAACATCTCTTAATAAGACCAGACAGGCAGGCTACAGCTCAATATGGTGCAATAAAAGGCTGCTCATCAGTTTGACATTTAAAATTCATGTGCATTTATAAGAACATTAAATGTGGTCTCTTCTTCATACATCATTTCATGCCTTTTTGCATAACATTCCCATCATGCCCTTCCGCCTTGTGTAAGCCAGACCACATTGCCCTCATCATTCAGCGGACTCTGACAGCTCCCTCCCTCCCTTATGGCGGAAAGTGCTGACAGGCAGTCGGTTGCAGAGCCGGCGGAGCCACAGCAGTGTTATCTCAACCGGGCCCGAGGAGGACAAATCTAACCTTGGCCTTGACCTCGGCGGGGGGCGGAGAACTCACCAGCCACTTTTCCACAGCTGGGCCAAACAGTGCCTGACGCTGACGGAGCGCGTAAAAAATGTTTTGAGCGCAGGACCAAAAATAGTATTTATTTGAACCCCAACCTAGCTGGCAAAGCGCCTCTGTTGGGAGCAAAATGTTAAAATAATCACACAAGTGTTGTTTTTGGGGAGGCTGAGGTGCATGAATAATGAGTAAGGCACGGCTAGCTCTGGTTCACATTGGAGCCAGGACAATGATTATATCTGCGATGAAGAATGGGTTTGTGCTGGCCAGTGGAGGTATTGTATCAGTCACAGAAACGCGCATTACTCTTTAAAGAAGGTCCACTCGGAGATAAAATAGATGTATTCCTTTCTATAAAACAAGAGTTTTAACACATTTACGCTATGAGAAAAGGAAGATTTGCACTCCCGGCTCCATTAATCCCTGCTCAGCAAAACAGAACAACAGAATTCAATGTCATGATAATATTATTGGAGCGCTGAAATGTTGGCTTTGCTGCTCACAATTATCCCTCTGAACTCTGATTTTCCCCTCAATTTCACCTTAAATTGCTTCAAAGTTGGAAAAAAAAAACTTTTTTTGGACATATTGTACCACAATCTATCTGTGTGCTCATCTATCGTTCTATCTCTGTGAGTTGCAGTGGCTCACTGAGGCGACATCGCGCTTAAATACTGAGAGAAATATTCAGACCCGAGATGCCATCGGTTGTGGCTGCAGCGTTACATCAGATAGAAAATATTTAGACGGCTTGTGCTTCATTTTATTCGAATTCTCCTTGTAATTCAGCACCACATATTTGGTATTTTTGGAAACCTCGGGACCTCCACTAGAAATTATAATGAAGTTCTGTGGGTTTGAACAAAGCAGCGGGCGTTTGTAATGTCGCAAACCCACTGATGGGACCAGCCGGGTTGAAAAAGTTTGAATGGCACCTATCATGGATGCCGGTTTAAATCCCATACGTTACGTTTACATACATTTAATAACACACATGGCTGCTGATTGCCATGTCGGCTGCTGCAGGAATCAAACCTGTGACCATATGCATCACAAGGCAGCCTGTGAGGGGTCAATTCTGCATGCATTTAGCTAAGACCAGCAACTAAAGTATATTCTCATGGTCATATGACAACATTATAGATGAATACAGAGTTAAACATCGAGGTGCAGGATCCAGAGATACATCTGTGTGTTTCTCAGACTGACACACTGGTGCTTCAGTTCACAAAGTAACAACGCTTGGCTCTTGAACCCAGCAAGCAAAGAATATTTGCATGCAATATTTGCAAGTGAGAGTTTTTACACCACCAAGTCTAACAGCAACAACAACAACAACAACAACGAAAAAAGTCAGAATGAATCATCAGAATGAATATTTTAGTCTGGCAACATTAATATTGCACACAGTCAAGAATAGGCCTAAATAACAAATCATTACTTATTTATTCATGAACATCCTTATTAGTGACGGCACAATCTAAACAATTACAACCTACTTTAGGCTACCGCTTGTTCTGTTTGTGGCGTCTGACTGTACTATGAGGGTCATGCAATATTGCAGAAGGGAAGTGCCACAAGGGAAGCGATGGAGTTTCAAGGTAGAACTCGGTGACATTAAAGGAAATGTGTAATTAATCGCATTAATCACAAGGCATGGATTAATCACGATTAATCAAATATTTAAAATGTGTAACATTACTCGCTCGCTTACCCTTTCACAGTTTAGCGTATTTTGGAAACCATTTTGGTGTTTTTTTTTTTGGATTTTGGCGTTATATGATGTAATCTGATATTTTTCGGCCTGCTGTCTTCATCGGCACTGACGGGCCGACAGTTCACGGAAATCTATTTAGCAGCTGCATCGTTGTGATGACAGATTTGCCTGTTTCACACTCCACAAGTTCATGAGCATCGCTGTTGGACACACTCGAAGCTCTAAAAAAACAAGACTTTCATTTAGCTGATATTTTTTAACTGGCTGGGCTCCGACACGTCGACATGTGCAGCTTCTTGAAGAGGACTTGCCATCCAGTGGGCCGCAGGTTGTCTTGTCATTCACTTAGTCTGATATCGGTCATCGATCGAGGACAGGTGTGTACACATCTGGGCTGCTCACCTCACTCTGGGTTATATTCACGACACAACCGGTGGAAAAACAAGACCGCTATCCTTCCCTAAATTAGGTCCTCTAGCTCCACTGACTAAACCATTTCCAACAGCTCCACAGTAAAATAAATAAAAGTGTGACGTAATGTGGAGATAAGGAGTGGAGTTAGTCAAAAGTTCAACATTGAGTTAATTTAATTTTTTTTTAATAACGCGTTAAGGTTTTCAATTTAATCACATGCAGTGACATTTTAAGTTTGACAGCCCTAGTTTAAATGAATGCTAACAAGAAGAGGAGACTTTAATACCAGAGAAAAGCCATCCATTTTTTGAGTTAGTACCATGAACCGTGGACTGTGTTTTTTTTTTTTTGACTGCGCCGTTAGATTCCCGTTTTCAGAAAGGATGTTTATAATGGTTTTTGAGACTGAAAACGAGCTCCCTGTTGGACGGTGCTAAAGGCAAGCGAGAAGCTGCAGCAGAGCGGCAAGCTCCCCGTCACGAAAGCCAGCGGTGAGGTTGTGCTGAAAACCCCGGCATGGCCTCGTTGATTGCTGTCTCATAAGCACCATGCACTGATTATGTGCACCACAGGACCCTATATCATGCTTCCATGCATCTTATTCTGCATAGGTTCCCCCCTTCTCCATACACTTCCTGTGCCTGTCTTCACTGGCTTGTCAAATTGCCTGCTGGAGAAAGACTGGTGAAGGCTGAGCTGATTTTTTTTTTCCCCCCTCGGACAATAAAGAACCCACAGGTTGTCTGTCCATGTCTAAGTGACAGGTGTCCAAGACTGTGTGTGTGTGTGTGTGTGTGTGTGTGTGTGTGTGTGTGCCTGGTCAGACGACAGATCCTGCTAATCCTGCCTGTCCCACTGGACAGGCAGTGTGACTGGGTAATTGGCCACTGACTGAGCAAAACCACTCTGGAGGTACTGCTTATTGAACCACTGTCACAGAGAGAGAGAGGGAGGGAGAGAGAGAGAGAGAAAGAGAGAGAGAGTAACAAGACTGGAGAGGAGGGAGAAAGACAGACAGAAAGAGGCGACGAAATCAAGAGTAAGAAGAGGGAGCAAGACCAGAGAGGAGAGGGAGAGAGATCGAAATACAGAACGAGAGGAGAGGATGGAGTGGAGGAGGGAAAGGGGGGCCGAGAGAAATAGGAGGGAGGGAGAGAGAAGAAAGGAAAAGAAGTGAGAGTGAAGAGAGGAGAATTTTAGAGTGACCCTAAAGCCACCTCCTCCTCTTCTCCCAGCTGAAATGTGACACTTTCATGATTACACTGGACCCCCTTTTTTATTTTATTTTATTTATTTTTTTATTTTTTTTGGGCAGGCTTAATCTTAAAAGGATGAACGGGCAAGGGGATGGAGGGATGGGGGGGGGCGAGGAGTAGAGGGGAGGGAGGGAGGCATGGGTAATGGAAGTCTAGGTTAATACTTCCCTCTTCTAGCCGGCCACCTAACAAATTGCCTTGTAAAAGCAGAAGCGATGGATAAATAAAGAATGAAATAAAAAAAGTATATCCCTCCAGCAAATTGGCTGTCATTGGATTATCCCCCATAAAGCAGGATTTGTGTGCGTGCGTATGTGTGTGTGTGTGCGTAAACTTTAGGGTATATGTGTGACCATCCTCTTGCATCACATAGATGCTGTGTGTGTGTGTTTGTGTGTGTGTGTGTGTGCAGTCAGAGATGGCTGGTGGTATCAGGCCCAGGCAGAAAGGGTAGAAGGCGAGAAAGGATTGGATGAGGGATCATTGCTTCATCGGCTCCATTAAACACACCAATGACCTGTAAATCACGCTGTCACGGCAACAGTCATTCTATACCTACACAAACACACACACACACACACACATTCACAGGACACACTGGCAGGTGATATCAAGAGCATATTGGCCATTTAGCAAAGTTATATGACAGCAATTTTGATCAAACTACCAATCAGATTTATCTTAACACTTTCACCCAATAAATCTCACCTGTACAGAGTCAGTACATTTACAATCACGATGGCATTCCCCAAAATATGCAAGGAGGTTTTTGGATATTGTTATTCCAAGTTTTGATTTTGCCATTTTGATATATGGTTTGAGCCAATGGCTGCTGTGAAAGAGGTCGATGGAGTCCGACGGGGCTTATGTTTCCGCCCCAATTCCAATTTTTCATTCGTCCGTTTGTTTGTTTGCATATGCATCTCAAAAATACATGAGGTTAGTTATTTGCCAATAAAGAGCTGATTAACTTTGCATGCTGATTGGTCACAAACCTTTGAACAGTTTCACATAACATGGCAAAATTTCGTGGAAAGCTTGGCCATGTGGTAAGAAAGAGCCGATCACAGTGATTGGCCAAAAACTGGGCGTGGCCTATCACAAAAAAAGGTGCGTAACTTCCAAATGGATTCATGTGGCACTGCAAGACTTACAGAAAAGGTTTGCTCATGAGTATAAGATACAAAATGGATGTATTTTGGATGAAGTATTCCTTTAAAGTGTCCTTGTAACACACATAGCACACAAATATACATTTCATGTGAGGTCAAAATGTTGGGTCAGCTCCCATGATCAGTTTTAGGGTTCAGCGTCTTGCCTAAGAGTTGGCCTACTTAAGCAATGTTGATGTAAGACCATCCACCCTCCAGCTGCCAGCTCACAGCTTGAATATATCAAGCCTGCACTCTCTTGTTGGTGCCAGGCATTGAATCAGCAACTTTTTTTTTTTTTTTTTGTTATTAATCATCCGCCTTGACTCAAGGCAGACATGCTGCCAAAAGAGCAGAACTCAAAAACCCAAGGCTTGTCATGTTCGAGAAAGCTTACTGTTTTAAATAAATAGGCAGAAAAGGTCAGCGATAACACTAAATGATGAGAGATGGATCAAGGGAAAGATGAGTATGGAAGGTCACTGAGTGGGCAGAAGAGAAACAGCGAGTCCGAGCCAAAAATCAATAAGTGTTTCAATAAGAGTCAACAGCGTGTGGGCGGTCAATGGCATGATTCAAGCTCATTAGCACAGCATTTGACTTGTGTTTGACCTTACGCCCAACCATCCCACTCTCCGAGTTTCTTTAGCCTATGGTGTAACTCTTGAATGACGATGAGCTGTGTTGAGCTGTATTGACCTTTTTGAACAGATTGATTCGTAGCATGCGTTAAGGAAGGCTATTTTTTCCACTGCGGTGCAGAAAAATTAGGAGCTCGACAAGAATTCAAAGAAGAAGAGGCAAAGCAGCCTCCATTGTTATTCCATTAGTGAATCAAGTAAATGAAACTCACTCATTATTTGTGTTTATTGCTTCAGGGGGGAAAACTGATTTTGTTTTTCTGCAGGTCCTCTCCAATATCCCTCAGATGGAAAGAGAGGCAATATTTTGTATAACAAAGAAATGTCTCCAGTGTTCCATCTTTCCTCACAATCAGTTAAAATCGAATTAAAATGACTGATGGCAACCGATCAATGGCGGTAATTTCAGCAAATGATGCAGCGCTCTTTCAAATTGTACTAAAGGATCGATTCAGGTCTTGCCTACAGTAAGTCATTTATCTTCCATTAAAAACAAACTCTTATAATTATCTTAAACTGCTTTTTAGGATCATGGAAAGAAAAAATTAACTGGGGCTACTTTGTGTGCGACAAATTACCCATCATTAAAATAAAATACATTCAATTTATGCTCTCGTCTCGAGTTCCCTGCGGTTTTTTTCTTGATCACAGTGAGGGAGGCGATCGGCCCCTGCTGTTGGACTGCAGCGTGGCTCTGGACTCTGGCTCAGCTCTCCATGCCAGCCAACATCCGCCTTGCTCAAGTGTCCTTGACGAAGACGATCTCCAAAAGCTCGAGGGCTGCAGCTCTGTAGCTGACCATGGAGCGAGGGAGAGGAAAGAGAAGCTTCATACAGGATCAAGTATCGCATAATTATCATTATTAGAATGGCAGATTGCCTTGGTACAGAGTGTGAGCCTTTTTCTTTAACTGTTACTGTTATATCAAGGGAAAATCTACTGATAAACAGAATTCCCACGTTATAGCCCATTCATATTAAACAGACTAGTCTTAATGTATGAATGTGTTCCTCCCAAATTTAGAAACAAGAGAGCTTTCATGGAGTAATAAGACAAACACCCAAATCACAGTAAATTGGAGGCTGCCTGAAAGCATGATTTTGGTGGTTTTCAAGGCATATGGTCATTTTTGCCATTAATAATGCAATACTGCTATAGTGGGAGTTATTTGGATGATACAAGTCAAACTAATCAGTCTCCTTCTCATTGCCAAGTTCTTGGTTTAACCTCTTGATGTCCTCACACACTGCAGGCTCGGTTCTCTGGCGTCTAAAAAAACATAAATTCAGTTCAATTCAATTAATTCACACTTTGTTGCCTTGTAAAGAAGACAGAGTTCATTATTTAAAAAAAAAAATACAAACAAATCAGTGCAACAAAGACCACATGAAGAAATGTCAGGTAATATGACCAAACAGGGAGTCAATAGTTTGATGCAGTGCAACAAGAAGTCAATCATTAACACTAAATACAAAGTCTTTTTACAGACTTGGATTGTTTGACATTCATATTAAGCAATCCGGTCACAGTGGGGATTAACTGCTCTCTAAGAAGTTGACCAGGGCAGATGCTAAAGACTTTCCTTCCTTCCCTCACCACATGCCTCTCAAAGATTTCAGTTAGCCGGCCCTACCTCACGCCAATAACCTCACCGCTGCTGCAGGTTGCTGCATCCAGCTATCGATTAAACTGTCTAGGTTCATCCGAATAACATGTGAATTATGCTTTAGGCTGGGTTTTCGCTTTGATGAGGAAATCACAGAGTCCGCGATGACCACAGCGGATGCTCGTCTGAGGTAACGGTTGAGATCCTTTGACAAGGTTAACAGATGATCAGTAAGAGTGGCTCCCTGTGGCCCTCCCGTGGCCCCGCTCCTTCCTTTCCCCTCAGCATCAATCAATACCTGTTAACAAAAGCTCTGCGGGGCTCCTCTCCACTCCCTGCACTCTTATTCATATTTCAGGGTGGTATTAGAGCGTACAGCAAAATGTCAAGATCTTTACAAGGTAAATATCTCTCAAAATGTCACAGGGAGAGTTGAGGGGGGCGAAACTACTTTTCCTCTCCGCTCTGTTTTTCACTGTCAGAATTGCGAGCCGCCGACATTAGGGCATGAATGATTTCTCTGCCAGCGGCTATTTCGCAAAGTCGTTTGTTTCTGCCGTGTTTTCAATGATCATATTGGCGTGGGTGTTTGCATTTTAATGGGTGTCTGCCAGCCTGCCGCAGAGGGACAGCGGCTGTTTCTTAATGCTAAAGGAACCTTTAAGATAACTACAAAGAATATCAATGTACAGCTGGTCAGATACAGTGAGGGGAAAATATGTGTGACTGTGTGAAATGTGGTATGTGTGTGGTTGGGAGGGGGTTTTCGCTGTGTGTGTGTGTGTGTGTGTGTGGGCGTAATCTAAGCGTGCACGTGTCACTGTGCATATGCACGTGGCCATGTTGGTAGGCATGGTGCACAGCTAGAATTGCCTGAGGACAACACCGCTCTCCTCTTCAGCGTGCCTTTGTTGAGCTCTGCTGCCAATGCAAAAAAAAGAAAAAAAGAAAGAAATACAGCAACAATAAGGTGAGATGAGATGTTCCCCCCATCTTCATATACTGACGTCTGGAGCGGAAAGGCTCTCCGGTTGGTAAATCAAGTGGACGACGGTCATGTCTGAGAGAATATAGATCTGATCACAGGGCTGTGACAAACATGGCTGTGCTGCAGGTAGCCAGTATTCACAGAGGGTTCAGGAGAGAGGTTAGAGCCCATTTCAAGTCCATTTTTGGTGATGTGTGGTGGGCTCAGCTGGACGAGGGGCCTGTTGATCAGAGGAGAATGAGAGCCAGGATCCGGTGAGACACGCCTCGATGTCTCCTCTCCTCTCCTCTCCTCTCCTCTCCTCAGACACCAAAAACATCACAGTGCCAGTGAGTGTCGATCACAGCAGAAAATCATGTCAGATATCAGCGGTGACAACGACGACAGCATCGCCCAGGACATGAAATGTGCATTTTCTACCAGGGATCATGTCTATTTTTGAGTTGTTTGTTTTTTTCCTAACTGAACTGTGTGATGCTCCCGAGCGACAGCATCGCCTCCCTGATCAGCCAAGCAGAAAGAAAGAAAGAGAGAGAGAGAGAGAGAGGGAGAAAGAGAGAGAGAGAGAGATGGTGGTGTTGTCAGGCAATGACAACGTTGTCTTCAACCTCTGGAATTGTGGGTAATGAGACTCCCGTGGGAAAGGCGGTGCCGCCACCAGCTCGGTGATGTCACAGCGGCAGGATGAACAGAGACACACACACACACACACATACACACACACACATCACAAATCAAAGTTTCATTTGATGGAGCACAAAGAAACACAAGGGCCGAGGATGTTTGTTGCATTTCCAGCATCTTCTTCCTTCCTCTCCAGTCCTGTTACTCCTCTTCTTCCTCTCTCTCTCTCTCTCTCTCTCTCCATCTCTCGCTCCTTTATGCACAGATCGTTGGTGAAGATGTGCGCCGCGACAGCTCCTGACTCCCCTCATTCCTTCCCGCCGCAGAGAAGATGGAGCAGAGAACGAGCGTCTGACATCCTTCCCATCATGGCCTCACATTTGCCAGCTGGTTTTCCCACCGCGACGTTTCACTTCACATTTGTCACCACATACACACACACGCCTGGGCCATCTGGGTAATTGTGGGGTGCAGCTAACTACATCCAACTCTTAATGATGCCACCACTGCCTTTATGCCTTTTGGCCGTGCACTTCATCCTCGCCACTTTACAAGCTCTTGACAGAAAGCAAAATATGTACAAGGTGTTTATTTTCATGTGGTTTTTCCCACTTCTTATTTTATTCTTATGATGGCGCATGCACTCCTAGAAAATACATGGTTTAAGGCTATTAAGGCATAATCAGGTGCTGATATTATAAATACTATCATCATGGACCAATCACACTAGAAAGGGAGTCAAAGGATGTAATTGTCCACAATAATTGCAAGAACCTTCCCAGAAATTGCTAGAGCGCAATCCCCCAATTATTCTGTCCATTTAACATCTTACCTCAGATCCTAAATTGATCCCTCTGGCATCTTCAAGGCAGTAATTCACAAGGAATGAACCGTGTCATCCCGTCCCCTCTGGGCTCTGTGGTAAAAGGGACTAAGCAGGCATAAGGACCAACAGGTAGAAGGGTCAGAGTGGCAGACGTCATTTCATCCTGCCACCCTGTGCTTACCACCCCTGTGGTTTGGTCTTTCCTCCTCCACTCCCACTCCAACATGTGCAAACTATTGGTGCCACAGTGCCACCTATTGGCGGACGTGCACTCCTAAAATTCACTGCGTGCAACAAACCATTTCATCTCAGCTTTTTTTTTTCTTTTTCTTTTTTTTTTGAGCCTTTTGAAAGCCAAAGTAGTTTGCTGAAAATTTAATAAGTTTGCATCATTAAGCTAATTGCTCTACTATTTCCTGTCTCGGGGTGAGAAAGAGGACTAAACTCACAAAACAAAGAAAAACTATTTAATTCCCCTTCCAAACCTGTGCCTGTTTACAAGTTCTTCATACGTTTAACCCTAAGAAAAAAAAAAAAAAGAAAAAAAAGCAATTTGCATTTTAAGAAGTGTCTGAAATGTTTCAAATGTTCATGAGGTCAGCAGGAGGGGACATTACAGAGAAAAAGGAGTCAGAGAGAAGTCGACTAAAACTATTAAATCTTTCATCATTCCCCCCATCTCCGATAACCTTGTTGAACTGGTGCAACTGAGGTCTAGACACCATGGAGAGGCAACAAGCATCCATCACGGCCGATTATGCCATTTAGATGTAATTGCAAATCCTTAAGGATGGCTCCTCACACACACACACACAAACCTGCAGGGAAAGGGTAGAATATCACTGATCATGCTGCAGAGAGAAAGAGAAAGAGAGAGAGAGAGAGAGAGAGTGGAGCTCGCACAGCCTCCTTATATGCTCCACAGACAATCAAATTAGAGTTGCCTTTCAATACATCACTGACAGATTGTTTATTAAACAAAAGGCTTGAATTGCAGCATACATGACAAAGGTTCAAGAGAGTGGGGATCGCTGGAAGCCTTGTGTCTATATGAGTGCTCATACATACGAGGGCGTGTGCACGTGCTCATGCCCTTCTAAGGAAAAGAGAGGCTTTCATCTCACACCAGTTCGCAAAAAATGACCATTTATGTCCTCGACAATGGGACCCGGAGCCGCATGCTATCAGTGTGAGGATAAACACCGGATTAAAGCCATGTTAACAAGTTCATGTGTAGCTAAATGAGAGAGTGGCGCTAACACCATCTGAGTCAGTGTTTGCTTCCCCGTGGGGCCACCCACGTTAAAATGAAGCCACTCATGGCTCTGCTAAGCGCTTTGGATAAAAGCGTGCGGCGTATGGTATGTTAATGTGCCCGGGTCGTTTGTTTTCCTTCGTCCTCTGCATTTCGATGACGGGAACCCACAGGTCATACGGCGGGAGGGTTCCTCATTTAATGCTCAGTGGCCATTTAAAAACAGATGGAGGCTTTTGTGTGGAGATGAGCAAGTACAGCTTCTGTGTCCTATTGTTGTGATCCGAGATACACATCATACAATACATATACATCATGTATATAAATTCTCCATACTAAAAATCAATTTCTATAGGAGTGGATCTGAACAAAAGAGGGATATAAGTTCATATTTTAATACATCAGGCGTGGGAGTATGGCTTCCTTCCCAGGGTGCTATATTCCCACAATGTATTTTTGTTTTCATTTATTATTTACTGAACTATCAGATTGTGCATTTTTTCAATATACTATAGAAGACGGGACGTTGAGATTATGTTGCCTTCCCCTGTGTTATCCTCTTTTTATGTTTAGAGAGCATAGGATTGTGTCTGTGACTAATGTTCATGTGTTTGTTTGTGTTTTATAAAAAGTGGAATATCTCTGGATGCACTCTGACCGTAAATAACCATTGCACAACTCCTCACTTCTGGAATTAAAGCTGGTTTTACATAAGCAGCATGCCGATCTTTCCCCAGACTTTCAAACTCATTATTCCGAGAACATAAATGACTTTGACACCTCGTGCAATATGAATTTTTTTTAGGCTTACCAGTTACTTTGCATTGCCGCAGCCATCTCAGGTCCCCGCAAGTTAATACTGATAGAAAAACCGCAATGGTTAGAAGCCTAAAATCAGCTAAATATTGTAATATATTAGCTCATAAGATTGCACACATGAAAAATGAATGTGAAAAAATGTGCCCTTGAGGGAAAGTTGGGAGCCTTCCTGTGTCGGGCGGGGCAGGAGGGTAAAGGTCAGCCCCTGATTCTCCTGCTGCTCCTTTGTGCCTCAACATGGGGCGATGACACCTGCCAATCACCCATCGCTGAAGACCTTTATATCATGACAAAAGGCCATTCGCTCAACGCTCAGGCTATTGAGAGAGACACCGAACCCTTCATGAGAAATGTCATCAGCGTCTTGATAAAAATAAGGTCGGCCGTGTGTGGAGAGCGGGCGCCAACGCCCTGACCGACACGTTTTTGTCGAAGTCACATCTCACCGCCAGGGAGAGAGTGTATTTCTGTCACGGTCGCCTCGCCACGTCACTGCGGGTTTTTTGCTAAATGATACATCAGCTGCTATTGCAGTGCAGGGAGATCATTATCCAGTGTGTGTGTGTGTGTGTGTGTGTGTTTGCATGGCTGTGTATTGTACATTGTGCTGTGTGTGTGGTATTGTGCATTTGTGTGTGGTCATCAGGTGACATGGTGTGATGCATGTCTTTAATAACAGTCCATTAGCTGTGTGTGTGTGTGTGTGTGTGTGTGTCTTTGTGTGTGCCTTTGTATATGTGCATTTGCGGGTGCCTGTATGGGCCTGCTTGTGTGTGCCAGTGCACCTGTATGTGGGTGAACGTGTGTGTGTGTGTGTGTGTGTGTGTGTGTGTGTTCCTGTGTGCCCTTGTGTGAAAATGTGCTGGAAATGGCCGGTGATGGGCCGTGAATCAGAGCCCAGTGTGCTGTTATTTCATGTTGCTCCCACTGGGACGGGCCCAGCAGCAGCAGGGCTGCTGTCTGTTATCCCTCACCCCAAAGTTCGCTGACCCCATCCATATTTTTCTCCCTCTTTCTCTTTTTTCCCCTCCTTTGTTTTCACTTTGTGCTCCCTTCCCTCACAGACTGAGGGCTGACTTGCTTTTTTCTTTTTTTCAGGCTTTCTCACTTTCTCTTCTCACTCTCTCACTTGCCCCCCTCTCTCTCTCTCTCTCTCTCTCTCTTTCACATCTTTTGCTCTAATTTCTCAACCTGTCCATTGCGCACTCATTTTTAATCTGGGCTAATTATTAACCCTCTTGACAGATTCAGGCATTTGCCCCAGTTTTAAAGTTGCCCACAAACGGAGTTCACTGATTTTAAAACAGTGGCACTGTAACGAACGCCGGCGGATCAAAACACACGCCACTACACGCTGCAACGCTAAATTTCCTTCCAAAATAACCGTGCGCATTGTTTCAACCGCGGTGCGAGCGCTGACAAACGTACATAAGTCAGCTGATCTTGAACAGCGCTCACCCACTCCAACAGCAGGCTATAACTAATCCATCTTCCACTACATGTTTTTAATGAGCTTCCATAACCGTAATCCGTATGGTGCACTGCGGCACAGGCCAAATCACCCTGTTTCCATGACTTTGTGCTGTCAGCAAAACGTGATGAGAGGTGTGTGTGCGCGTCTGTGTGTTTGCGTGTGTGTGTTGCTGTCACTGAGCATCTGTGTCGTTGGTGTGCCATCCTGGTTGACAATTTTCCATCTGGTAGAGGTGGGATGTGTGTGTGTGTGTGTGTCTGTGTGTGTGGGTGGGTTTGCGAATGTGCATTTGTGTTTGTGCCAATGAGGATGTGTCTGCATATTGGTGTGCTTCCATTTGTGTGTGTGTGTGTGTGTGTGTGTGTGCGCACCCGTGCATGTGTGTGTATGTGCAAACAGAAGATTGTCCCATTTACCTGCATCATCCTGTCCTGTCCTTGTCTCCAAATGGACCAGGCTCATTGGAAACAGAAACTAGTGTATGTGTGTGGGGGGTGTTTAGTGTGTGTGTATGTGTGTGTGTGTGTTGGGGATGTGGGGGCTGCGGGGGAGAGGTAGAGGCTGCCAGGCCCTTTCAGAAACCCTCATGGGGGCAACATTAGGGGCCCCCAGGGGCCAAATTACAGGCCGCTAACCAAGTTAGAGATAGACAGCAGAGGGGGCCTGACTGGCAGGGCTGGACTGATCTCACTCCAGTGTCCTGAACCAACACACACACACACACACACACACACACACACACAAAAGCACACACACACCTCCCCTCCCCTCCTTTCTTTGTTTTGCCACTGATCAGCAGAAGATAAAAGCCAGTTCCTGACAATCGGAGCCTCTCCACTGGGGAGTCTGCAGGGAGATTCTGACAGGAGGAAGAGCTATAATGTATTCCTGTAGGCCAGCCCAGATTAGCCTGTCTGTGTCAGGGGGAAGTGATTTAGGCTCATTTAGCCCATCCAACAGGAGTTTTTCCTCAATGAAATCTTATTAGAGGTTTTATCCATACATCCTTACTGGAACAGTTGTCCTAAATAAGGCTCTCGCTGATGAGAAATGTTGTTCTTGGAGTGTGTTTACAGTTGGTTTTAATGTATGTCTGGATATTGGTAATAAAATTAAATGACTATTAAACTACTTGTTTTGTTTTTTTATAATCAGAAACTTCATACTTTGGCAAACTTAGTACTTGCACAAAAATATTTACCCAGTCAGTGTAAACATTACTGATGACAGAATTTATGTTAAACACCACAAAAATGTTCATATTGTTCTGCCACAGGGAGTTAGAGAGTAAAAGAGGGGATATTTTACTTTTCAAAACAACCTACAGCCAATAATCTACAATATATGAAAAGATGCAAATATATGAATTATTGGAGATGCAGATAATAATAAACTAGAGTCTGTTTAGAAGCCAAAATATCACTTGCCATTATTACACTGAGTGCTCTTTGTATATTTTTACATCTCTGAAATGCATTCGGCATTTCTGTATCCCCAGGTAAGACTCTGCAGGTAAATGCCATACCACATTCAGTGCAATATATGGGTTGATTATAGGCTGCATGGGATGACAAAAAAAAAAAAAAAAAAAAAAAAAAAGGTATTTCTAGATGATGTGTGATTGACAAGTCTGTTGGCACAGGTTTAAGACCTGCTTATTATCGCATGCCACATATCACATACAGCCCACCTACACACACACACTCACACACACACACTTGATGGCGGTGACATTTCTGAAGTCTCACAAAGAATGATTATAAATCTCAGTTTATGGGCGGCTCGGCTGCACCCTGCAGACTTTGTGTTGACCGCATAGCCTTGACATTCAAGGCCAAGCGGCACAAAGGCCCGAGTTGAAATTCCCCGAGAGGGCTGATTGATTAGCCTCACGAGGCCACTAAGAGCCGCTCACTGTTAGGGTCATGTTTGTTTCTGTTTATAAAAGTCTTTTTTCATTAGCTTCATGACAAGCAGAGACTTAGCAGACCGTTCTGTCTCAAAGAATGCACAATATTTTGGGTGTTTTCATTTTTCAGCACCAGAAATACACTCATAAGTAAATTAAATTCCTCTCTTTCACGCTTAGGCTTTAGCTTAGCTTCATAAAAAAAAAAAAAAAAAAAAGCAGAAGGCAGCAGGTTTGAAACAGATTGTGTATGGACGATTTGGATCCCATGCTTATCCAGGGTTGAAGGGGACTTGAAAGGCATAAGATTCAACCATGGACTCCCTGATCCAGCAGCTGTCACCTGTTCTGCATGAAAAGGGAGGACAGAGGAGAGTTTCAAGGATTTAACCCGCCACGGCTGGAATCCAATCAAGTAATTAAGAGTAGAAAGAGCTTGAGCCAAGTTCCCAGATCCTCGTTTTGGCCATCAGACAAAAGCACTGGTCTCTGAAAACAGCCAGGTAATTGTGTCAGAAGTCAAAATGGGGCTCAGAGTGCTAGATATGTTGGGGTTTTTGCTCCTCTTGTCAGGTGGAGCTCTCTCCTCCACACATAACTGGCTTAACTACATTAGTAACAGCAATGAGACTCTGAACCAAATCCCTCAAGAGCCAGTGAGAACAGCCTCGCAGCTCCCGAGATCACCGCACACGTCAGTTCATCAATCAAAGCAGACGGAGCAAAGGAATCCACTCCATTTTCCCAAGAGCTACCAGCTCAGGAAGCCAGCTGTCACGGTTCAAAACCCACAGAGACTGGAAGCCAGAAAACTGACCTCAGAGCAGCCCGAGCTGAGGCAGACCGTCCAAGCGGCACCGGCGGCCAACTACAGTCCACAGCAACCCGGCCAAGCTCGGCTGCCGTTTGAAGCGAAGGCGCCGGTTCGAAGCCCGGGCCTGAACCCCGCGGTCAAGCAGGAACCAAAGGTACTTCAAAAGCCCTTTTTTGTCTCTGGTGATTCCTGTGCACACCGTCTGGCCGATGCAGCGTGCCGCTTCAGCGTAATTCGACTCGGTGTCAAACCCTAGGTGCTGGTGAGGTTCGAGCAGCGGGTGCCTGTGCCGGCTGACAGCGTGGCGGTGCGCTGCGGCGAAGGAGGGGTCACCGTAGAGGTCAAACAGAATTTCCTAGGTAATGGATACCAGTTACAAGTTAGATTTTTTTTTTTTAAATCTGTTTATAGAGGGAGCTAAGCTGCTGCTATGGGACCAACACAGATCCATTTAACATGGTTACTCCTGTGCCTTGATGTTTCAAAGAGAGAGGGTCAGGGTAGAGCAGTGAAGATGGGACAAGAAGGTCAATTCTGTCTTTGACATTGATATAGTAAGAAGTCAGAAACCTGATTTGCCCTGTGGCTGATGGGAAAAGAAGTGGCCACATTTAAGATCCTCCTGTCCTCTCTCTTCTCAGGAAATGGTCAGCTGATCAATCCAAGAGATCTGACGTTGGGAGGCTGCGCCGCACTGGACACGTCCGACCACATACTGTTGTTCCAGACAGAGTTACAGGGCTGTGGCAGCATAATTACGGTGTGTGTGTGTGTGTGTGGATTCCTATCTTTAGTGCCTGTAGCATCCACCGAATCTGCCACATCTGAAATTGCTGTGGTCACAATTCGAGCCGACTCACTCTCTGCTGCTGTCGTCAGGTGACTGAAGAAGCCCTCATCTATGCCTTCTCGCTGATCTACTTGCCCACACCCATTCGTAACACAGTCATCTTGAAGACCAACCCTGCCGAGGTCGTAATTGAATGCCACTATCCAAGGTACAGACAGCACTTCACCTGTTTATTTTGGGGCTGCATAGGTATGCTATGGGGTCGCCACGCTCATTATTTGGCATTATCCCCTCTTAGGCTGCCTAGTCGTATTCTCAGTTTGCTATTAGTGCAGATTATTCATGTTTACCTCCTAAAACTCGGTAAGACGGTGTTCCAGTTACTTGTTGTGTGTTGTGTATCCTCTCTGCACTCATCTCTCCTGTCATCTGTCCCGGGCCCCTCTCTGGTGAAACGCCTGTCCTTCCTATAATTGTTCTGCTCTCTCACAGGAGGCAGTTTGTGAGCAGCGATGCTGTTCAGCCTGCCTGGAAGCCGTTCGCCTCCAACGTGTTAGCAGAAGGACAGCTGCACTTCTCCCTGCGTCTCATGACAGGTGGGGATGCGTCTAAAAACAACAAACTTAAAGACCGTGTTGCATGGTGCCAACCTTGATTAACACCCAGTGGTGTCACTAATTTCCCCGGTGACTGCTGTAATTGCCATAGCTCGAGGCCTTGCAGACGCTGCAAGGATTGTGTTGAAGATGCTAAACAGTGACTTAATAAACGGAAGTGAAACTTTTGACAGAAGGTGATGATCTGATGGCGTGCGTGCACACCCTGAAGGAGCTCAGGAGCCACCAGGGTCACCGCCACAGTAGCGACAAGAAGCCAAAGCTCCTAAATGCCACTTGAGCAATAAACTCCTGTTAGGATCTCTAATTTACACACTGTGGATAATCAGTGCAACTAACCGCACTGAACTCATTTATTTCTGCTGTAAATTGTCTGTATACAGTCATGAAGGATGAAAAGCATTGTGAAAGTTCAGTTTTAATGCCACATGATGCATTACTCAGCAGGAAGACAAACATGGCAACCATGGGACCTCATCTGTATCTTTTTTTTTTTTTCTTACGTCATTTATTAGCCTTTTAAGTCAATGCTTTAAGATGGGTCTGATTAGTGTATATTTTCCTCTTGCCGTTCTTCTTACTGTACCTATATCCTATTCTCTGCTGCGGCTATGATCCAATCTCCCCACGGGGGATCATTTAAGTTTCACATAATCAAATTCTGGGCCCAGCATTATTTTTCAAACTTATTTTTCCCCCTTGTATTCGATTAGAGGACTGGCAGTCAGAGAGGCCTTCCAGCGTTTACTTCCTGAGTGACGTGATGCACATCGAGGCGTCCGTCCTCCAGGCCCGCCATGTTCCTCTGAGGCTCTATGTGGACGGCTGTGTGGCCGCACCGGACCCCAGCCCCGACTCTCAACCCAGATACCCCTTCATCACCAACCACGGGTGAGAGGCTCTGTGTTGTTTGTGTATTTTTTATCCGGCTACGCACTATTTATAGTCAGCTCGCACAGTCAAATAGTCATAAATTGTGCGGATTTACATTATATGCTCTTGGATAAACAGATATCATTTATTGTCCTGTGAAAACTTGGAATGACTGGCAGTCTGTGTTTATGTATATGAATCCTGCGCCTGTGTTTTCCCATATAAGGTGTTTAACTGATGCTAAGCTGACGGGAGCCAAGTCCTACTTCATGCAGAGAAGCCAAGAGGATAAACTCCAGTTCCAGCTAAAGGCCTTCAGGTTCAAGCAGGATCGCAGGACTTCAGTCAGTACTTGAAACAAGATGTGGACATGTGTTTGAAACTGTGTAAAGAGAAGTCATACATTTGTTTTTTTGTTGTTGTTTTTTTTAGGCATTTGGCTTTTATTCCACATGCAGCTTTCATTTAGTCTCTAATAGAAAAGCACTCATGGTTCTGTGTTTTCTGGACCACTCCCAGACAAACAATCAGATTCATCAGATGCTATAGTGAGCTGTGCTGCGAGGCCACCAAGCACAACCAGCTAACATGTTGCAGCGTTAGCCGTCTCACTCTGTTTTTGTTTTTCCTGTCTTTTCATTATTCTCTTGCATCCTAAGTTGGCACACGCTGGTGTTGTGAGTACAACAGCCGGGGTAGTTTTCTAATGCCATCTGTCCTGGGTGCAAATGTTTTCACACCTAGCTGCATCAGTGTCACACCTAAAGTCGAGGGAAATAATCCCCCTCTGACAGCATTGCTATACTGACTAGTCTATAATATGGCTTGGAGGGCCAGAACGGATCTGTGTCTGTGATACAAGCCAGACTGTGTCAACCCAGAAAATGATTTTGTGTCAGTGCAAGTCAGCTCTTTGGAGAAAATCCTGTCATTTTGTGTGAATTCTCATATATATCCTATAGCTTTTTCATAATTCGAACTGATCATTTTGGTCACAGCAGTCAGTGTCTGAGGCCGTCAGTAACTTCACTTTTCTCCTCGAAGCTCTACATCACGTGTCATCTGAAGGCAACAACTGTCTCCGTCCCCGTCGACTCAGTCCACAAAGCCTGTTCGTTCCTCACTGAAGCCAACAGGTTGGTCCGCACAACTCAGTATCTTTGAAAGAGTGAGGAATGCATATTTAAGTGTGATCAATTACTCTCATTGGGCTCATTTTCTAAATATAGCCACAAGTTCATAAGTTGCTGGAGGGAGATATGACTGGAAACACCTACACCCAATGGATTTGCTCGCATTTTCATGTCTCTGATGGTATCAGATTCTCAAAAGCAAATAATAAATGATTGGCTCTGGACAGATGGGTGGCATCGGGTGGAGACAACAAGGTGTGTAGCTGCTGTGAGACCAGTTGCACCGACCAGAGGAGGAAAAGAAGCCTTGCTGCAGACACAGGTACGCTTTACCAAGAAAACACTGCATAAGGGAACGATAAGAAAATCAAATGCTAGTTCAGTGGGGTTCTCCATAAACCTCATCACACCATGCATATACTGTAGAGCAATCCAACGATCAGAAAGTTTGATAAACACAGAAAATGTATTTGTATGACCATTTTTACAGTTGCCTTTAGGACTTGCCAGATGCATCTGAATGCTCGCTCCTAAAGCAACATTTTGGTATTTTAGATGTTAAACAAATGCAAAGTATTCTCTGCAAAACATTTTGACCCTGCTCTGGCTCTCACTCAAAATCTTGCAACAGAGACCGAAAAATAATGGGCCATGGATTAGTAAGCATGCAAAATTCCTATCCCTGATTAGACAAGCGAACTCAGCTTTGCTTTGGCGTGCACAGTGTTTATGCATCTCCAGAGGATTGATTCTTGTCTTTGAGTTTGTAATTGTCTAACCAGCCAACCAATCAGTCATGCTGTGGAAGGGTGGATCAGCACTAAGTAGATTTTTGGGTGTGTTGTGCTCTTTCTTCAGATCTGCAGTGGGAGGGGACGGCTGCTCTAGGCCCCATCCTGGTCCAGGATAATATGCTGCTAGAGGAGCTTATGGAGCTGTCAGAGTTTCCTCCAGAGCCAGCTGCTCTGGTGCTGACACATCAAGTGACCCCAGCAGGTAAGGAGCCTCTGACTGGTTTCATAACATCCTATGTAGGGCGAGATAACACTTAACATTTATTGGAAAGAAATTGATTGGATTGGTTGTAATGTAATGTGTGCTTAATCTACTGTGCTTCTTCCATATAGCTAAATTAGATGCTTCTCCTGTCATGGGACATCTCCTTCTGTTTTAATCCTGCATGATATTAGTTAAAGAAAACTCGCTTTTTTTATGTGATCATAGCTCAAATATGTACCCATTTTACATCCCTTTCCCTGAGTGTTTAGTCCAATTTCATTTACAAGGATATTATTTGACTTATCCCTTTGTGCTTCAGGATTTTCAATAATTATGAGTTTAAAAAATGTGGGATGCATTTAAATGATTGATGTTTTCAGATGGAGCTCCCATTCATCACTTTTTCCCTCGCTCACTTAGTGGTGCTGAACGGTGTGAGTGAAGGAAGTGCTGATGTTTATGTTCTTCTATGCAGCCTCCTCTCCGTCCCCTTCCCTGCTGTGTGGTGTGGCTGCAGCCCTGGGCGTGGTGCTGCTGCTCTGCATGGGTGCCGTCATTTACAGCCGACTCCGCAAACCCACTGGCCACTCTGTTGTTACCTGATTTAGAGCAATAAAATGTTTCTATGCAGGCTGGACTTTTTTTATTATTAAATTTATACGCACCAACTGCAGAGCAAAATGGGAGTTTAGCTATATCTTTGCGTTAAATCTCAATGAGCAGAGCTTAAGAGCAACTTTTTCTGGCTAAGTATCATCAGACTGAAATCCAGGGAAAAAGAAGAGGGGGTATCTAACATTATGAAGCTCGGTGCTCTTGCTATTAACTTAAAAAAACAACACTGTGTAGTCATATTTAAGTTCTCTAAGTTCATTCCAAGTTTAAAAGCACCCTACAGCTATTTAGATAAAATAGTTTCTTAACCTGCTGAGTCACAACTGGATGAAAAAGTATAGTTTTCAACAGTTTCCTCTGAAGAATTGAAGTTTGCCAGTTATCAAACTTCGGAAAATCTCGGTGCTTTGGCTGTGGTTTAACTCCAATGAGATTATATCTGCCTCCAAGAAATGTTTGTACCTAAAACTTCAATCCGCAAGTTAGCTCTACTTGGGAGTCTCTATATTATAAAGTGCTGTACTCCATCTTAAAGAAATTATTTGCATTTAAGATGGTATGACTTAAATAGCAATACTGATGCACTGATATTCGCTATAATACTATTCACTATAATTCACTATAATTTGAAAACAGTAACAATACAAAACCACCTATATGCATAAACACACATTTCAGAGGTATGCCAATAGAAAACGATCCAGCTAAATAATACAACAGAAAAATGACATGCATTTGTACACTAAAGCATTAAATCATTATTGCTTATCACTCCCATTAGACAGATGCCATACATTGAATATTCTTTAGTAGTCCCACGATATAGCATAGCAGTTTAATGGGATCGATACCCTTAATTATTGTTACTTTTTATTGTGGATGGTTTAAACACTAATTTTACCTTGCTTTTTGTGGCTTAAAATGTTAGCCATTAACTGACCCTATTCACTTAGGCTTGGACAATTAGCCACAACTCTTACCACAGGGATTGTCTCTGGAGATAATATCCATGCATCAGCATTAGGATACTAGTAGCCAGTGAGTCATACCAGCTAGTGTCAATAAATCCAAGCGATCCATTTAAACAGGTTTTCAGATAACTGGGTTAAAAGGTGTTGGCTGGCCATACAGTGTGTGTGCTTGTAGTTGTGGTTAAATATACAGCACAGTGAGGCACTGGTTACAGACGAGATTTTTTTAATATTTCTTGAGGCATGATACAGCAAAAGGCAACCTTATGTTGTTTATATTATCGCAGATGTTCATAGTGTGAATATGTAAGTTCTGTATGAATACAAGACTGAGTGCAAATACACAAGTTATGAAGTGAACCGGAGAGCAAGCCTGCATGCTGGCTGCATGCACGGATGATTTGCATGATTAATTTTTGTGAGCCACTCCAGCTAGTTCAGCCATTGCCCTGATCTCGGGGAGATAATTTAGTACTCACCATTACGACTGAGCTGCCATATAATTCACTGCATGAGATTTTTCCATCTGTATACTAATCCACAGCTTAAAACAATGAAAACCCTCACGAAATGAAATAAAAACCAGTGCAACCACCTCCACACTGAGAAATAAAACATAAAATACCATCTCGGCAACAATAGTCATGTTTTAGCTTCAGGACATTTTGGGTTTTTCCCTTTCATTCCCCCCTTCCTCCAGCTTTCTGCCAGCGGCAGAGTATTCATGAAATGGGGCTCATCATGAACTGTTGCTCACAAGCCCGGGAAGACGAATAGACATAATTAAAAAGCCCATAAAGGAGAGAGCAGGGGCTTTTATTACAGTAATATGTGAGGGCCTTGGTTTAATGGGGTGTTTGTTCCCGTGTGCAGGGATGACGGCTGGGCTAGTTTACTGCTGGAGTGACGCTGAACCCCCCCTCCCCCAGCCCACCCCTATCCACTAGAGTCCAGTAAAAAGCCATACCTAATGATGCACCAGCAGGACACATGACAGCAACAAGCACACACAATCAGCGACATGCACACACACTCACACACCAGTTTCTCCCCAAAGAGCATCAGGGAGGAGACGGGGAAACGGTCTAATCGTTATTTTAGATTGAGGAAAAGGAGGGAGAATGCTAAAGAGATGAGACCAAGACGTTACAGTGCACCGGACTAGACGCTGTCAACACAGAGACCTGGTGCAATAAAAAGACACAGCATTTGTTCATGTTTCATCCCCTTTGTGGTCTACTCTGCCTGCATGGACAGACTCATTTTAAAACTATATTATGCCCTTTTGCACATCAGCAGCCCCAAATAGCAATGCAAATTTAATGTTTTAAATTAAGCGCTTAAATAATGTAAGGTGGCCTCAGAAACCTGGCCAATGTGTGATTTCTTTATAACAAAGGAAGCCAAAGGAGGGAGAGAGGCACACGATCTAATGCTGGTGAGTCCCCATTTCTCTGAGTGGAGTGCTCTCAAAGATGCACTCTGCAAAGCTGAGGTTCAATTAAAGCAAGGACCATTTAGACTCAGTTATGCATGTGATTAATCAGTGAGTCCCATGCAGAACCACATAATAATAATAATAATAATAATAATAATAATAGTAATAATAATAAATTTTATTTGTAAAGCGCTTTTCATAAAAGAATCTCAAAGTGCTACAAAAACGTAAAATAACAAAAAAAAAAAAAAAAAAAGGACCCAAACATGGACCCAAACAATCAAATTTTTGTGCATACTCCATGTTTTTTGTCAGCTGTCTAAAGGTTACACATTGTTGGTCTGATGATGACCACCATGTCAAATTTCGGGCTTATTCTATTTTTTGTTTTGTTTTGTTTTGTTTTTTTTTTTTTGTTTATTTGCTTTGGCAGTTGAGTCTACAGGGTCCTCACGTCTCAGCATTTGTACATAGCACACCTTCAAATTTTGATTTGTCACCTCTTGCGTATCAAGAACCTTTCCTGCCAGAGACCATACCCACCACCAGAATTTCATTTGAGCAAATTTTTGACACATTTGACACAAGTGAGACAGTAACACAAGTGTATTTTTCCATAAAAATCTCGCCTGGCGCCGGCTTGAAAAGGAGCCACCGGGGTGTAGAAGGTGTTAATGTCTCGGTGTGACTGCAGAGGATCATCATCATCATAGCAGAGACAGTCACACACACCCACAGATGTCTAACGCTTATGGCAGCACAGACCCAAGTTGACAAGCAAAATGGCAGAGGATCCTGAATCAGCCATTTTCCCAGACAGGATATGTGACCCTGAGGGCACACGCGCACTCACACACACACACACACACACACACACTCGCACACTAGCCAAGCAAACACACAGTGCACACTTTCTCTTTCTCTCTCTCTCTCTCTCTCTCTCACTATCACATGCACACACGCACACAGACCATCAAAACTAATGGTGTGTGTCCTGTGGCAGGGAGGGAGAGTCCTCTCATGTCTGGCAGCCATAACGTTATTATTGCTGTAGATGGAGCGTGATGGGGAATATTGTTCCACACCATTGGTATGCTGCAGACATCCACTCATACCACACACCGGCAGTGATGACAGAAGTCAGTATTAACAGCAGACCTGTTGGTTGACGCTTTTGACAAGGAACCACAACATCTGGGATCCCTGCTCATCATTTTCAGCTGGCAAGAGGATTTATCTGTGATTTTTTTTCCCCCCCCTTTAACAAAGAGAGACATAGGTGGCCATTATCAAACAGTTGGTGCCGTGTCATCTCTGTGAGCCTTTGAAATGAAAGGCAGACAACTCTATCATTTACCCAAGGACATTGTCTGACATTTACCAGTCCTTTGAATAACAGGCGATTTTGTTTTTCCTACCGGCTTCAAAGCCCTGGCAGAGGCCCATTTAAGCCAAGGACGGAGGCAAACGCAATTTGGGTGTGATCATTGTGTTATTATACACCTCTGATACAGGCTGCGATAAGGCCGTGATTGGGTCTGGTCTTGGGAATTCGCACACACACGCGTACACACTTTGCACGCCCGACCTCTGTCCAGACCCATAATTAACCCTCTTAATTAAGGGAGAAAAAAGTTGCTAACGAAGGAAATGGATTTAATTAGCCTGGCCTTAGCCTAGGCAGACGTGCACGGCGCAAACATACACACGCGCGCACGCCCGCCCTCACTCATACACACGCACACACAAAACAATTAAGCCTCTTTTATCCTGGCTAATGGCTTCAGTGACTCAGAGCCTTTCTCATTAAGACTATCAATAATATGCTGATTACATGCATCCACCGGTCTCCTTTATCAGGGCACAAAGGGACGAGAGTGTGTCTCGGAGGTTTCAGGGGTGGGGCAGTCTGTCTGCGCGGCCTTATCTGTTAAAATAGACGTTTGAATTGTTTGGCTGGAGAAGCTAAAAGAGCCTTCCTCTCACCGTGTCTTTATTTCTGCCGTTTATCTTATCGAGGAGGCCACGTTGTGTCTTTCATCGGGAGGAAATGTGTATGAAGTCGTGCCGCTGAGGGCTTTATGGGGGCTAGATAATAGAATGAGCGCTCACGGTGTCTGCAGGGCTGTAGATCTGTCTGCTTGCCTGACTTTATGCCACCAACTTCCTGCTGGCTCCGAGTCAAATAAGTTGCTGTCTGCCTGCTCGTCTGCCCGTCCAACTTATTGTCTGTCTTTGTGTCTTTTTATGATCCACAGAAACAGGCAGCGGAAGAAAGAGATTCCCGATGGGTTCGAGCAAATGAAATAGAACAGCATATTGCACACAAAAACTAAAATTTCCCATATAGCCACCCAGCCTATTGAAGTAGGTAATCAATCCTATTAGTAATGTGAGCAGCGAGTAAATTCATACATGTAAATAATCAATGCTTTTTCCCATTTCCCCCAAATCTTAATCAGTAGGCCAGCGTGCGGTTCAAAAGAAGCTGGACTCAGCAATGCTTGAACCGCAGTTTAACCAGCATATGATTTATGGGTAATGAGGTCCTTCAAATCTTCAAAAATGCATTACCTCTTGCTGCCACTTGGGGCCACAAAAGGGCAGCTTTAATGTGTTGTTACGTGAAAATGTTCATATGGCCCTGCACTTTTTATAGTCTATTGTTTTCTATTATATATTTATATTTTATAGTAATATACTATTTTTGTCTACTGTATCCCATTACTTATGCTGCTGCAGTTATCCATTTTACCCATTAATATAGTTTAATTGCATTTATGTGTGTCTCTAGCTTCCTATACAGTAATGTAATATATATATACTCCCCAGTTAACTGAGCGTGTTAGGCAGGAAAGGGTGCATGTACTGTATATGACCATTTAAGGACAAAATGCTGTTTTCACATATGCACATGCAGGAGTATATATATATCACCATATCCAAAGGGGTTCTCTATGTTTGATTCATGTATAAATGTAACTTACTGTATATGACAACCATTCTCTGGTATAGGGGCATATATGTTCATATATTTGATTTCTACATGGCTTGGTTTAACCTCCCTGTCTTTCTTTCTCTTATGCGCGCAAGTGTGTGTGTGTGTGTGTGTGTGTTCGGATAGAGAGATAGACAGGCATGTGTCAGACAGGCAGGAAGACGGCAGGGCTGTGTTTCGACCTTGAGCCTCTTCCTGTTGTAACAGACACTGGGTCCCTCCCGGAGGAGGAGAGAGGAAGGTGGTGGCTTGACCTGCAGAGTCGCACCTTAACCCCCCCCACACACACTCCATCCCCAAAACATCCCCGATGGGGGCTGCCACCCTCCCTCTGATCTCCTCTGTTTTCCAATTGATGCTATTGTGAGATTTGTTTTTCATCTGCGTTCAAAGGCCTTGTGTGGCCACCTATGGAGCTGACAGGCCTTTGTTTGGCTGAAGGCTCTCCAAAGCAACACCCCTCCAACAAAACTACTTCAAATGGTTTTTAAAGTTGGAAATAATTCTTAGCATATTTTAATTTTTGGTTGGAGTACCATATGGGTGGGATTTACTGATACTGGACAGATAATATTAGAGAAGTCTAAGTACACTACTTTCAAATACTTTCTTGTGACTGTGAAGAAGTTTTTTGGACTCATTCTATGTGGCCAACCTTAGCCATCTGCCATGTGGGTGGGCTAAAAAAAAACAATAAAAAGGAATAAACAGGAAATTGCGGTAGAGAATGCTACATTTGGGTACATCAAGTGAAAGCTTGAAGTAGAAGGTGCAGGGTTATGCTTCAGAGAGAAAGCAAAGCCATGACACTCTTGGTGGAAAAAAAGTTTAAAAGCCGTTAATTCATAGAGATCCACAGAGTTTGACCTGGACCTTCATCAAAGAGCACAGAAGCAAATTCAGTGTGGAATTCCCATGTTCTCATATAATATGAGACATTTAAAGTACAACAACACCATACAGCCTGCATGTTTCCTTTGAGATCAATTCAGCCTCTGGACAACCTCTCATAGTTAAAGATAGCAAAGTAAAAAGAGCTTAGTCGTATTCTTTTTCTTAAACCTTTCCAAAAAATTGAGGTTTTCGTTTTCCCAAGTAAGCATGCTGTTCCAACGCCGCATTCTTTTTAAACTTATGTAGATGTGTGGCACGAGCCAAATGCAACAGCTCACAAAATGAAAATACAGTGTTTCTTGGAGCCCGGCGTTCCCATGGTTCCTTGTCAGCTGTGCCAACAGCACGGTGCAGAATCTCTCCGGGGCGGCTCGCCCGAAACACCAGCGATACAAGACAAATAAATCACCATGCTGGGAAGCAACTGCACCAGGGAAGTTAACACGGATGTGTCTTACTGCAGAACAGATGTCTTTTCCGACTGGAATAACATCGGATCCTTCCCAAAGTGAACCCAACACCTTCCTTTCATCCACCAGGAGAATAACCACAACAAAAGGCCCCCGTTACGTTTATTTCTGCTTTAGATGTGGGGTTTTTTTTGGTAGACAATGGCTCAAATATTCTAATTGTCATCTTTGATGTGGACTGAGAACTTTTTTTTGTCTGATGTTTTTCATGTCCTTTGATGGGAATGTGCTGAACAATGTTTGATCACAGGTCTCAGGTCTCTGTGTGTGTCTGTGTTTGCAGCATCCGTGTCAAAGAGGGAAAGAGGGAAAAAGGCAATAAAAAGGGATGGAGAGATAAGAAAAAGTAAGGAACCCTCTCCCGACTTAGAGCAGAGTTTGAAGCTGAGAAGTACCCCAGGTTACAAACTCACACCTCTTATTTATGGATTCTAATATACCCATATTTTTCCTATAGACCATGACCTTTAATCCTGATTGGCACGTCGAAAGTGGATCAACACGCAGTGCACAAACACATTCTTTTATCATTCAAAGTGTGCCAGAGCTATCAACCTGAATAAATAAATCCCCCTCTTATCTCACAACGCAAAACTGGATAAGCGCTCCCACCGGGTTTGGATGGAGGAAGCTGTCAGCACCTCTATTTTGGTTTGCCTTTGCCTCATGGAGGGATAGGATCCTGTTTTTGCCTCCGATCCATCCTCTTGGTTCTCAGTCCCCAGAGAGTCGTGTTCCTGTGTGTGTGTGAGAGAATGTCTGCAAGCACACACACACACACACACACACACGCACATACAGACATAGCCTATGTGTCATGTCACGCCATCCATACATGATCCCCCACCTTTCCTGCTTATCTTCTGTGCTGGGCCTATATCTTTCACCACTTGATAAATCCGCAGCGCTGCAGAAATTTCCAGGTTAGAAAGCAAGAAAACAGGATTTTCCGTGTTGTCAGCCTTTAAACCTGTCTGCAGGACACAATTTCCCACTGCTATTACACCTCACTCCACCATTACCTTCCTATAACACACATGCTTGGCTGTGCTGTTGTATGTTTTGACACCTGTAGCTGCTGTGGACACGGGCCCCTGAGTTTGGGTGCCTCAGCTTTAAGATCAGTATCTCACTGACAATTCAAATTATCCATGATGGATTCAAGTGGAGGCTAATATGTTTTATCTGTGAATAAAAATCGGAATCGTAAAAAAAAATCTGGGCTCTGATTTACAGCTAATTCATGACTTGGAAATGGTGGAATATAATAATGAGAGTGTATTCTTCATGCTAAATTCATTAATCCTTAGATCTGTATAGGATGTGATTACAGTGACATTTCATTGGAATGATTTCTACTCTGTGCAGGGCATTTTGTGTCCATCATACAGAGACAGTCACTGTTAACTAGATTTGAGTCTGCTGCTGCTCATCTACTCTTCCTGTGATGTGTGTGCGCATAAATATCCTGCATCTCTTTCCATTCATCTGCAGAAGAAGAAGAAAAAGCAGCGGAAAAGCTCACGAAAGGGTAGAAAGGGAAGGTGGATGTGATGCAGTTTGCTTGTGGAGCAACATTGCCACCTGCAGCCAACACAAGTCAACAAAGTCCTTTGTGCTCTTAAAGGGACATTCACATGGTTCCACCATCAAGACAAGCTCAATCAAACACAGATAAGTCTTTTGGATATGAGGTTATTTATTCAAACCTTTATTGCTCATAGCAGATTTACTGAAAATGTACCTCATTCAGTTCTGCACAGTCATGCCCAAGAGCTTGACTGGGGCAACTGGAGATTAATATAAACTTCTAGTCTCATGCATTTCCCCCCATCCCATATTGTTGAATCGTTTACAGTGACACTACCTTGGCAGCAGATTTTTACAGAATAGGTTCCCCTGTTTGATGCAACTCAACACTTTTCTCAGACTTACGGAGATCTTACACTAGTATTATAGATTATATAGTGTTTCATTTTATTGGATTTTTCTTTTTATTTAGCTGCTGTGAAACACTTTGTAACTGTGTTTGGAAAGGTGCTATACAAAGAAAGTTCATTATTATTAATAGTAGTAGTAGCAGTAGTTGCAGTAGTAGTAGTAGTAGTAGTAGTAGTAGTAGCAGTAGTATTGTTGGCAGTGCTTTTTTATGGGTGGCCAATTTATTTTTTTAATTTCTTGTTGGACTTTTGCACTCTTCTGTGAGGGAAGAGCCAATCGAAGTAGACTGATGACATAAAGCATAACAGGTAGGTGGAAAAGAGCAGTGCTGGGCATTTTATCAGCTGGAGAGTATACCAGCACAGTTGAGCCAGCATAGCTGTAATGTGTTAATGCACTTTCACAAGGAACCTGGCATTGTTGACTCTACTTGAGCCTGTGGAGGGACCCCGGCGTGTTTCAGTGTTGGAGCGTTGAGTTAAAGGTGTCAGCCCGCCGGGAGAGTGGGATGGACTTCTGAAATGTCACTGAAAAGGCAGAAGGAGGCATCGCCGAGGTGTTTTATGTGGACATCAAAAGCGCAGAGTGCTGACTCTGAAAGCCCAGTCAGTTACCAAAAAGATGAGAGGAATATTTTGTCCTCCAGAGGTGAACTAAGACGTAGTGTAGTGCTGAAGATGGCAGGAGAAGCAGGGCCTCTACTAGAAAGGCATCACTTTGGCTGCTGCTCAGCTGATGAAAATAATAAAGTCATATGCTGAGGAGGCTTGGCATTACTAGCATAGCAACAGTATGTAGTCCTATATGTGCAGATTGGTCAACTGAATGAGACAGGATAGAGGAAATTAAGGTGCAGATTTGTGGGACCCTACGGGTGATGAAGTGCATCGTGGGCACGCCCTGCTTCCCACTGAAATGTATGCAGTTCAACCAGAAAGATAGAGCTGAAACCATTTGAAATAGTGCTGAGGAAATAAACAGAAAGCAATGAAATAATAATAAGAAGTGATCAGCTGCTGAATGACCAGAAGCAGTCACTTCCCTGCTATGGGGAGAATCCTCAAACACGTGTTGAATATGAGATGATCTTACAGCTTAGGCGTAATGACCAGTTTTTATGTCTTTGGACGGGAATGCCGGTTGGAGAGAGGCCTGCAAGTGGACAGTGCAGGAACGTGTCCAGCTTGGGGAGAGTGGTTAATGATTTGGGCAATGAGCAGAAGATGACTCAAGGAGAGGAGCTGGGATGGGATCCAGGGCACTTTCAATTTCCTAAACCTCTCTCTGGGTGAAGTCATCATATGAGGTAATGCTTTTGGCATTTATTTTTGTATAAAAATAGAAATCAGTGTGCATGCATTATACTGAAATGACCTTAAGGAAGAAATATTTTTGATCATCCGTAAGGGTTTTTATTAGTCAGTACTAGATGTGTAAAATTGAGCTCTGGATGCATGCACTCTTGTAATGAACCAGTCATGGCCACTAGATGGCGATGTCAAACCATTATTGGAGCCAAGGCAACTCCTGTGGAAGATGGATTTTTATTACACTTGAACACATTTTACCATAGACGGAAAAATAAGAGAAAATTGTGATTTATCAGTTTTAGACTATTTTAATTTTCTTTTGCATTATCCAAATATCTGTGCATTAATGTATCAATCTATGTATGTATGTGTGTATTTGTTTTTCTGTCTATCTATGTATCTGGAACAAAGAGCTGCATTGGCATTTAATGCTCAGTATTAAGTATGAAAATAGCAGTGGTATAATTATTGTGCAACATATTGTAAAGTTAACAGTGGGACAAATGTAAAAATGCCTGTTTGATCCACTAAGCAGGACACAGTGAAAAAAAAAAAAAAAAAAAAAAAAAAAAAAAAGTGGTCTTCAGAAAACGAACAACTGTATCACAACAACTTGAGAAGCTGAGCCGTCCCTTTGGAGGTGAGTCCATTTTGAAGAACAAAGTGAAATGGAGAGATGCCAGCCATAGACTGCATGTGCATGTGTGTGTGTGGGTGTGTGTGGGTGTGGGTGTTTTCCTTGTCTATTTAGCTCACATAGTTACTGCATTGTTTTAATTTATGAATGATCGGTGTTAATGTTTTATGTGTCATGTTGCTGTGGGAAGCTTTCTGTACACTGCATTCCAGGCTCTGAGAAGAAACAAGGAAGAAATAAAAGTTGCATCATAATTCAGTTTTCTGGGCCTTGCTTTCAAATTTACTGTGGCTCAGGATAGAAATAATGTTGGCTGAGGTCTTTTTCAAATAAATGTTGTTTAGTTACAAGGGTTTTTATTGAGTGAATTTGAGACTGAAGTACTCAAAGGCAGAATAGTCATGGTGCTAAACCCTGACTGACAACAACTAAACCTGCTGACTGGAGGCTTTCCTGTTTAAATGCTGCAAACCAGCCTGACTTGAGGAAATAGTAATAGTGTACTGACAGCAGCCAATCAATATTAAGTCTAGAGGTGTTGCCTGGAACAAGCAATAAGACCATCATAAGAAAAAAAGTTTTTTATATCTTTCAAGGAACAGGTCAAAACATTGGGAGTAAAGTTACATTTTCAAGAATCAAATCAGGTTCTCAACATTCTTTTGACTCTAATCTCAAAATTTCAAATGTTATTTTTATTTATTTATTTATTTATTTATTTATTTATTAAATCAGACTCAGTTACTCTTCTGTACAGGACTTAATCTGAAACTGCCTGGAATGGAAATTAGAAATTCGAATTTGACCCTTCAAACACAGCCCAATTTGAACAATGTCCTCATTAAAGAACCTCTGGTCAAAACTGAGGAGAATTTAAACTCTTACAACACAGCACCTTTAACCCCCTTGCTATTCCCATGAGCAGGTTTGTTATTGCACTGCAGCTGCAACTTTACTTTTAATCCTAGTGGAGATCCCAAGATTTCCAAAGACACCAAACACGTCCTGCTAAATTACAGGAAAATCTGGTTTAAAGGACGAACAAGACATCTCGATATTGTCCGTTTGATTTAATGTTGCAGCCATAAATCAATGGCATCTTGGGTCTGAGTATGTTACTCAGTGTAAATGTGATGTAATTGAAAATTTAAGGGTGAATCAGAGAGTTCAAGGGTTTGAAAAGGATATAATTTGGTTGGTTTAGAGAGGCTGGATGGAGAGACAGAGACAGAGGAGAAGGGTTTGGTTTGTTGCAGTTGTAGCAGATCAGCATGTCTTTGCTAATGGCAGCTTTTGACTGTTTTCCTCTATGAGGCACTGGAAGTGTCCTTGTAACCTGCTGCAGCAGCCTTGCAGCAGCAGCATCAATATTTCAAGCTGATGGGTTGCCTTGAGATAGGTTATTATTGTCTTTTTAGACTGCGGGGGAACACCCACGCCCACGCAGACAACACACTGGCATGAACACACATCATGTTATACACTCCTCCTTGCTATACATCCGACATCCTTATCATGAACGCTGGAAGACAGAGGCACGCACTCGCACATGCTTATCACTAACAAACCTCAAACATCCATTCATTCATGTTTCATTCACAAAAATCCCAACGTCGCCCGACCTACTCAGCGTTGAAATTCTTAATTACTACCTCCAACTTCACTGTGTGTGTTCATGAGCGTGTGTGACAAGAGACAAAAAGGGACAGGCTGTGTGTTAGAGTGATGTAAAGTGAACATAATTGGCTGACTTCTCTCTGATCCTTAATGCGTTATTGAATATTTCAAAGGAGTCTAAATCCTTTGGGCCAAGCGGGGACTGCCAAGCAGGGATCACAGGGCGGGTTCAGCCCCGCTGAAGGGCGGTTCAACCATTAAGGAGCCTTGGCGATGCTGCTGGCCTTGTGTGAACCTGCAGCTCATGAATAATATAAACTCCTTTACTGTATTTGGAAGCACTTTGGACTGTGGCGGGGAAGTTGATGATGGTGTATAGATTTTCGACCGGGCCATTTCTGGAAACGAGTCAATTCAATTTCAGTGGGGAATAATGACTTCTAGAGAACAGGGCGATTTTATTTGCTGTTGCTCCTAATGGAGTACAAGAATCAGGGTCTCGTTTGGCTGCGGCTGAAACTCCACGCACTGCAACCTTGACAAGACAATAGCCGTGTTGTCATGGTAATATGCCATTTCTCCTGACATTTCCAAGATTTTCATCTCTCGCAATTACTGCCAGTCGGGTTTCTTATCTGAAATGCCACCACTTATTATTGGATTTACTCTGCTGTGGGAGGGGATCATACAACTATGAAAAGCTTAAAACACAACCCATTGCTGTTGGAGATTAAATTAATGCAAATCGTAATGGGGTTGCTTTGAATGATGATGAACTTAAGACATGATTCCCCATAGGTTATTACAAAGTGAGATACACGCCATTTGAAAAACAGACACACCTACTATGATAAAAAAAAAAAAAAAGGTCAGTACCTAACATAAAATTAAAATTTACTCACTTAAGTTATCTTTTCTGGGTATTTTAGAAACTATCTACATGTTGCATGCCAAGGTTGGTGTTTCTGAATATGATACACTTTATATTGAATTAACTCAGGAAGTTATATTCCTACTATAATGTCGCTGTTACCGGGTGAAGCCCACATCTCCAAAATGTCAGGCGTCCAGGAGCTAAGAAAAACAGCCTTGTTTTTAGCTTGACCACTGTGCATTTGTGATTGGTTTTTGAAACGGTTTCATAAACCCATTGTTGTATAACTTTGTTAACCCAGAGAGGAGCAGGTAATCCTTCAAACAAAGCCAAAATGTGGGGGGAAAAAAAATCACCTAAACTGCAGTTAAAGGATTTTCACCTTACAATGCAGACCGGCTTAGCTGCTGTATAAAAGGCTCTTACATCCAAACTGCAAATCAGTGCTTTAAAATATGTAATAATTACCAGCTGAGAATTAACTACCCCCCTAAAAACTTGAGAGCATATTTCTTTAAAATGGATTCTAGAGAAATGGAAGAAGGCGAATGAAAAAAAAAAAAAAAAAAAAGCCAGAGCAGATGATTTATGATGATGAATAACTGGTCTCCACTCAGTAGACAATAAGTTTACCTCAAAATGGATCCTCTCAGCATTTCAACTACACACACCCGATGCATTGTGCATGCATGTGTGGATCAGTTTGTTAAAAATGCCCAACTGACAGAGAAGTACCATCTTCAATCCATCATTACTTAGGCCGTGTGATTAGTAAAATGCTCATCAAAGTCATACTGGGAGTACAATACCCCAGGTGATCTCCATACAATCAATCAAATTGACTAAACTGACATGCATGGTAAGCACACACACGCACATGTACACACACACACACACACACACACACACACTCACTCACACTCTTGAGCTCTGTGTTAGCTGTAAGCTCTTTCCATTAAATCTGTGCTGCATTAAGCATTTGGGTTAAAAGCTTTCATAATCAGGTGTGCTCTCATTTAGAGTACAGAGATTTCCAAGATCAATACTGTCCTTGACGTGAGAGCCCTGCCCAGCGCGTGCATGTGTGTGTGTTTGTGCATAAATCCGTGTGTGTATGCATAAGGATCTTAATGTGAGAGCTTTGCCCTAGTGTGTGTGTGTGTGCCTGTCTGATTGTGCGTCTGTTTACTGTCTACTATCCGCAGGGACGTACTGTTTCGCGATGTGGTCTCTGCATGCTTTGTTTGAGAGAAACCAACAGTGGTATGTTGAAGAAACTGCGGTTGTTTTTCTGCCTAACGCCCCCTCAGATGATCCCAAGGTCCACCCCACACACTGCTGCTGCAACAAATGTATAGTGCAAAACATTAATGGAGCACAGCACTCACAGGCATTTGCTTTACGCCCTTTCTTGCCTTCATTTTTTGTTTTGTTTTCTTTGTTTGCATGTATATTTGAGATACAGAGAATCCGCACTGGAAAAAAAAAAACATTTTAATAGGGCATTCATTGCAATGCGCTGTCTTAAATTCTTATTTCTCTGAAACAGGTGAAAAAAATCTGGTGATAAGGTGAAAGAATTTCACTTATGTTTAAGTTTATTTAGAACCCCAAATCACTGTTTGCAGTCTCAAAGCGCTTTACAGGCCCACAAGTTTACAACAAACAAAACAGGATGACACCCCTTGACTTAATCCTCACAGCGGCCAAGAAAAAAGTCCCCAAAAACCCCACAGATGGAACAGGAAAAATGGAGAAATCTTGTGAAGGACTATGAAGAGAGGCGATCAAGTGAAATTAGAACAGTGATCTGGCTTATTTTAAGATACTGCTACTTAAATAGTCAAAGCTTCATTTGAAATTAAGTAAGCAAAGTGTATATGGGTATCTTTTTTTTGCACTTTTGTGTGTATGTGTGTGCTTTTATGTGCACATGCGCTTTATGCCTGTGTGTGTATGTGTGTGTTTGTGAGTGTGTGGGCGTTCAGCGACTTAGAGAAGTATGCCGGCAGCAGCATTTTTACAAATGCCTCCTCTGCATTGAGATCAATACGTTAGCCCTTGGGAATGAGCTTGACCTGTGTGAGCAGTTTTTCATAATCACTTATGTCTTGAAAATCCAGTTTTCCTGTAGAATAGTGCTGCTGTCGATGTGCTGTATAGTACGCTGATACACAGTTGTTGTACAACAAATTCTGATGAGGGACTTGCGTATTGAATGGAGAGATCGAGGAAATGAATAATGACTTTGGAATCTCTCAGTTAAAGACTTAAACAAAGATCAGCATATTGAAATAACAGGATAAGCGGCAGAACACAAGGAACAATTGCTTTGATTATTTTGAGTCATGTCCTTTTGGCCTGTGTGAGGTCATGTTGGGTCAATACAAACTTTTAGTTTGCAGGTGCCACATACCAAATGATGAACTATACCAACACTGAGCTGGACACGGCATGACTGATGCCTCTTACTGACAGTAACCTGCATTATGTCTTGTAAAACTACTGCCTCAGATAGTTTCTGAAAGCCGAATTCTCACTCAGCTGAGTATATTTACACAACAAAGACAGGGGCAGTTATGCCAACAGTCATCATCTCCATTGTGAGCCCAGATTAGCTCTTCAGCTTTCAATTTCAACACAAATCTGTGAGTGAACCCATCAGATTTTGTGCTTCAAACAACTATGCATTATTACACAGCTCCCATCCAACCCTTGTTGACTAATAACATCCTTATCAGTGACATTCCCAAAGGCCCTGTGCTTTGACAGCCTCCAAAGCGGCTCTGCGGTGCCTTCATGCCCAGTAACATTCCACTAAGGCGGCCCTGACAGAGCAGACTGTGATGGCTATGTTCATTGTTCATGCGCTCAATAGGCAGCACATGGTGTGGGCAGCAGTCAGTGGGGCTAAATTTGTGCTTGCTGCTCTCTCTGTTCATTCCAGGGATATTTGTGACTTGCTCCTTGTTGACTCGTTGCGCTCCTTACTGACAACGGGTCTCTGTGTGTCACAGACTGCTAAATCCAGCCAGCTGTATGCAATTAGGCTGCAAAATGCTGGGGATGTGCATGATCCTCTGCAAAGCACGAGGTGGTGGCGATATGCTAATTTAACACTGATCATCAGCTGGGGCGTAATGGAAAGAGATTTGCAGGGGGGTTGAAGAAAATAATAATAATAATAACAGCAATAATAATAGTAATAATGTTAATGATGAAGCTTAGCAAACCACTGCATCACCATACATAAACACCAAGAAAGTAGTTTTCTGCATCAGTAGCTTGATATAGAGTAAAACAAACTGCTCACCAGTGCATAGCTTTGAAACTGCAAAACAAAATCTGTGGCTTACATTCTTATAGTGTAGGTCTAGGATTTTGATGAATCCTATTTTTTGCATGATGTGTGATTCAGACCGTATCATGACAGGAGTTCATATTCAAAAGAAAGTTAGTTATTTAAGCCGAATCCCCCCCAAAATCTCCCTTGCATGAAAAAAAAAACAAAAAACAGTGGCTTAAAATACTTAAAATGCACAGGCCTAATCAATTTCAATATTGGTTAATCATTACATTATCACGCTCCACAGTCAAAAGTAGTCAAAATTAGGATGTTTAATATCCACCAGAATAAACTACAACAACATAACAATAGATATGGCTGTTGATAAATCAGTGGCCACATCTTTCCCCCCACGGGTGATTCACTGTTGTTTCCTTGGCAACAAGCAGCCCCCCCTCGCACCCCCCCCATGCCCTTGGTTCCTCTGGACTGTACCACATCTATTTTAGGTGAAACATTTGTTTATTATGTGGCACAGATAGATTTTACAGATTGAACTGAAGCAGACACACACATATATACTGTAATAACATGTTATTGAGTTTTTCTTCAGTGGCTTATTATCGCTCAACATCCCCGATGATGAATAAGGTATCGATGTTTGGATGTCGTTAACCCCCCTTAGCGAAGCTGCCTCAACATTGCCTCGAACTGTCAAAATCGCTTGTTGCTTCCCAACCTAGCCTTAAAAGTAGTTAGCGAGCTAGCGTGTAGCGAGTCATAGCCTAACGTCGATTCTGAGATGTACTCGGAAAGCGGAAAAGTTTGGGTTTGAGAAGAAGCAGCTGGAGGACTCTGTCGACAAGCCACTTACAGTGCCGTCCCGTTCCGAGCCGCGGGTCCCGCTCCGACCGAAAACAGCGCTCTTGAGTAGGCGGCGGTGGCTCAAGTGCAGCTGGATGTGACAGGTTCGTCATCAGGTAAGCCGCAGGTAGTTAGCCTAGCCTAGCCGCTAGCCTCCTATTCCAGAAATGCTCTTTCCCCTTCTGTGCCTTCTCCTTGTCAGGGCTTTGTATCGTGCCTAGCCAAACGTTTTCCAGCCGCTGCCTCCACAACAGTATAAACATTCCTCGGTTATAAGTGGTCTGCTCTGTGCTAGCTACCTTAGCTCACAAGCTGTGTTACATATGCCTAAGGAAAACAAGTGAAAGCTACCGCCTTTAATAATATCGCTTGAACTACGTCGTGAAGTGGTCAGTGTGTTTCTCTCCTAAATGTTTTTTTTTTTTTTTTTTTGTGATGGTTCTGACTGATCTAACCTAGCTAATGGCCTGATGAGTCCAGCCGGAGATGTTTTGATAATAACTCATTTATTACTGACTTCATGTCAACTATCAGAAATGACAATGACATTGGAGAATAATTATTATTTTGATAAGCTGCACATTGAATTAATGTCTGCGATTTCACTTTCTTCCCATCCTTCTCCTAAACACGAAATCATGATGTAATACTAATATTAATAACAATAATGATGATGATAATGACAAATTATAATAATGTCCAATGATTGCCCATCAGTCAAAGCAGCATATGGAGTTTTCACTGTGCATTGAACTCTGTTGTATGCCATGAACTCCAATTACTGATATAAAACCCTTGTAAGCCTAAAAAAATATATTGCCACTTTGATTAATTGTTGTTTTTACCAACTGTCTAAAAGAATCTCTTAACCAGAGCTAATTAAGCCCAGGCAGAGGCACATTTGAATCTAGTGCAGGCTTGGCTTAGCAAGAGCCTTTACGATTAGGTAAGCTTACTTAGCCATCTATGGTAAATGACTGGTTGTTCTGAAAATGCAAATGGTCATCACAAAACGGTATGGCATCCATGGAAACCCCCTCAGGCAGGAAGGAGGTAGTAGATAACAAAACAAGGTGGACTTTGTTCTTTATATGAGATATATTCTGCTCATCGAGGGCAGTGACTCTGAACAGCTTTTCAGCTGTGGCAGGTCACTCCACGAAGCAATATGATTGTTTGGAAATAGTTGTAAATAGGCATAGTATGCACCAATAAATGTTGTATAAAGGCTTGTTAATCTGGGCATTGTGTGATCTCAAGCCAATAACACGTATGTTTCTTTCATTTCTTTTTCCATTTTTTTCACATCTGAACATATTTTCAGGACACACCCTTTTGCTTGCTCTACAAAGCTTTGATTGACCACTTGTCTAGACATCTGTAAGGGGCATGCTTTTACTCATCATGTCGTCCAAGTCCATGACAGGCTCAGAAGAATGAGTGTTCTGGAGGCCCAGCGCTTTGCCGCTAGATATTTGATTACAGCTAACAATAGAAAAACACAGCTGCCTTTTCATTGATCTTTCTTCAGTGTCCTATTTCTGAGCCATGTTGTTTTTTTTCCCTATAATGTTAACCTACCCAGTAGTAGTGATAGTTGAACATCCGTGTTATCCTGTGTTGAACGCATTTTCAAAAGCACTCTAAACCCATCAGTCTTCATTTCCCGTAATTAGCCATTATTTCAGAATACTTCTTTTATATTTACAAATGCATGCTTTGGGCCACAGAGTCCTAAATCTTCCTGTGTGTGAGCGAGCCAAGCTGTTCGGGGTCAAACAGGACAGGGATAATAAGAGGGGAGGGGATACCATGTGGGAAGGAAGTGGCTCAGCTTGTTTGTCCGCCAGGCTTTTGTTTGTTTTCCTGTCAGACAAATCTATTTAGGAGGTAGGCTATCTGAGGTCTGCCATTGGAAATTAGCTAGAAGCAGGGTTTGTTATACAGTTATTGACAGTTATTCAGTAATGTGGTTATTGCGAAGTCAGTTGCAAACCAAATGAGAGATTGAAAGTGTGCTGCAGCCGATGTGCTCTGCAGCTTGAGCAGCATCACAACGCGGTTGATAAAGCAGGCTGGCTTGTACAACCATTGTTAGTTTGGATGAATAATAACTCATTGGGTGTGGTTTACAAGGTGAATGATTTGACTTGATTTAGCCCAGTGAGGTGTTTTTTTCATACCAGGCATATTTCATCCTGCAATAATCTGTTGTCACCTTCTCCCGTCTTGGAGCTCTGTGCCTTTTTTTTTTTTTTTTTTATCTCCTGCATCTGTGTACATGATGTAGCATAGGGAGAGTGCATTCAGAGCAGGTGTAAGGTGACACTTTTGCTTTTGAGAAAGGCTGATACCCTGGCCCCCTTCAGCCCTCCCTCAGCTTAATGTGACAGCAAAGCACCAGTCTGTGTAATTTCCCTACAGGTGTTCCAACAGCTAAGATGACGTCAGTGTTAAAAAGCCCCCTCCTCCAGTAGACAGTTATTTGCTGAGCAAGGCAGTTCCTCACGTTTAACAGATTAACCCCCACCCTTTCTGCAGCTTGAGAAAACCAGTGCCTTCGGAGCATCAGATTAAGCATTGCTATCAAAGCATAACTGAATAGTTAATGAGTTTGTTTATCGTGGAACTGTAAAGCACGTCTAGCCTCATTGATGTTAATGAAATGCACAGGCTGACGCGTCATTCGGCATCTTTGTTTGAGAAAGACAAACAGGGAGAGAGAGAGAGGGAGAGAGAGAGGGAGAGAGAGAGAGTACAGCTGTTCTATTGAATCTGGATCGAAAAATCATGAAGCTGGAGCTCTGACTCATCAGTTCTGCGACGCTCAGGCTCCACAGCTCATATGATGCCAACCAATATGTCATCAATGAGAAGAAGAGAGGAGAGGGATGAGGGGAAGGCAGAGAAAGAAAGGAAAAGACAGGGAATGGACCAAGACCTTAAAACCCTGAAACCCAGGAATTTGATTGAAATAGGAGAGAAATAGATGATAAAACATATTGATTTGTGCATAGAGGTGAGGTATGAGATGAGAGAAACAGAAGAGGGCAAGAGAAAAGATACCTAGGAGAGGAGGAGAGAAGCGTCTGGATGGGGGAGTAGACTAGATGAGTTTGGCGGACGGATGCTGATGTGATAGAGGAAGGAGTCAGAGGAGGAGGGGACAGACATGTGGTGCTCTGTTTCCTGGGGGGATGGTGTTAATTGTAATGTTAGCTTGTGGACAAGGACAGAGCTGATGTTTAGTGCCAGAACGTGGAATATCATGGAAATCCTAACTTAATAATAGGTTACTGATGACATGTACTGAATGACAGATGAGCTTAGACTTTTTTCATATTCTTCAGCCTGTTTTCTGTGGCAAAATAATTTCCAGGCATGTGATTTAATAAGAAACGTAATCCTTTTTGCTAGAAGAATAACGGACAAAAGAATAAATAATGTGGTAGCCGATTGAGCAAGGCATGAAATTGGGGAAATACCCTTTAAGATCAGCATTCAGAGGTTGTCACTGTAAGCACAGTTTTGCCCTGTCGCTTAGCTCACACTCAGCCAATAGAGAGGCCCATAAACCTGTGATTCAGGGTATCCGTGCTGCTATTGGCTGGAGCCAAAAGAGGGCAGGGCTTTGCCAGAGGCTGGTGGGCAGGAAGGGGCCGGCTTTGGGGAGGTTGGCTGGAAGTGCTTCAGCCAGATAGTTGGAGTAGACACTCTTCTGCTTCCTGCCTGCCCGCCTGCCTGCCTGCGTTGCTTGCTCCGTAGCTGAGAGGGAGAGAGAGAGGGAGAGAGAGAGAGAGCGAGAGAGACAAACACAGAGAGAGAAAATCCCTGTCTAGGCATGGCCCTCCGGCTGCAGCACTCGGCAGCTCACGAGGAATGACAACAGTTCACATGGTCATTAACTCCAGTCGCTGAGGCCGAAGGGAGAACTGCACTAGCTCAGCGTCACAGAAGCACGGGGTGCCTCCTATGTTCGGGACAGTAGAGGGAGAAAGGCGCACAGCAGAAGTACGGGACTCGGTGAAACGAGGTGGGGAAGAACCGTCACATTGGTGGCCTTTTTTATCAATTTTTTTTTTTTTTTTCACAAGAGTTTGCTGCAGTGTGCTGCATACCAGTCTGGGTGGGGAGGGAGGTGATAGGGAATGTTTTATCTGTGTGAGAGAAAGAGTGAGAGACTGAATAAGACGGAACGGGTAAAGAAGGGGAAAAAAATAGAGAGTGGGAGAAAACGCACAAGAGCAGTGGAAGCCACATAGTAACTATCCTTACTGCAGTTCCCAGTGCTGTAATGGACTTTCTCTTTTGACTCCTTGGAGAGAGGCATTATCACAGCAGTTGACTGCCCCCCTTCCTTAGTGCCTTAGTAAATGTAAGTTGTTGGTTTTTTTTTTTTTTTTTTTTTTTTGCCACATGGGCTTCATATTTTTCACTCTCTAGAGAAAGACTTGTCGTCAGTGTGGCATCTGCCCTGTCACTGCCTGCTTTGTGCGGTTCTCGCAAAGTTTTTCCTTGTAACTCTCCGCGTTCAAATTTTCCAAATAACAAGGTCTAGCCACAGGCGAATGTTGTTGCACAGAACAGGCCCTGATGTTTTGACATGAATAGCTGATGGCCTAAATTAGCTTGGGCTTAATGGTTTTCATAGAGCCCCCATCATAATTAACCTTTTGAGTTAGATGCTGGCATGGTTGACATGTCCCTTGCTTTCTGCTGTCCATCTAGATTTAGCTTTGAGCTGGACACTGGGCCTGGGGCAACCGAGGTGGGCATTGCTTGCATGGAAAAGGCCAGAGCAGTGTGTCATACCTCTGGTCATACTGGACCGAAAGGAAGTGGGTGTTTTCTGAAGTGGAAGATCATTTCAGCCCTTCCTGTTGAGAAAAGAATGGGATCAGTCTCAGACAAGCACAAAGTCCTTAATGCAAGGCCCTGTGAGCCACAGACTCCCTTGCTCCATATTGATTCTCATGCAAATTGTACCTCGACATGGTATTAAAAGGATTTAGTGCTTGGTGGGTTTTTCAGACCTCTTCTGCATGATAGAAGTAGTCTGATCACTCTGTGCCACGAGGGCGAGTTTGCTGAATCATTCAGCTCCCACGTTGTCAAGTACTGTAATTGGAAGGCTTAAGTTTGCTGTTCATTTGCTGTGCTTTGCGTAGTCTAATATTTTAATGTGTGAGGGCTTTGGCCGAGCCTGGTGTACTTATGCTATATTTTACGCTTTATAATAGCGTCAGTGGAACTTGTAAAAAGACTGGCAGTACTCCGAAGTACAAAAGACTGGCAGTACACTAAAATTTCTACCATTTCTGTGCTGAACTTTCACTTTAACTAAGCCTGGATATCCTGTTAATCATCATGTGTATCTGAACGACAGAATTCACCTCTGGCTGCCAACTATAATTAGCTGATGACTTGTCTGAGTCCTGTGCCTAAGCGGGGAGCAGACAACTATGCTTGCACAGGAAAATGCCCACTTACTGAATTTTGGGGTTGATATCAGGCCCAGATGCTGTCACTCTATCTCCTCTGTCTTCACACAAGTGTTTGGCAAGTGTCATTGGATCTGGGAGAACAAGATAGACCTTCCATTCTATATATATAAAAAAGGGATCTATAATCAGGTGAGGAAAGCCCAATCCCATAGCATGAGCTGGACCATTTGGGTCACTGTGGTTTAGCTAAGGCTATTATGATATGGGGCACAACTATCTGCTGACTCTGTGAAATGCTTCTCGTGCCGCCTCCTCACAGTAGCTTAGCCCCTGCTATAGCCTCTGCTTAGCTCACTCACTCACTTGTCCTTATCGCTAATGGCACTTGATGATACTGAATCCAAGGAGCCGTAGCTTATGCCAAAGACAATTTCATAAGCGTCATAGCCTCCAGAATTAAATACGAATTAGGCTGCAGGGTATAGCCCTGTTCTGATCCTCTCTGGAAGACGCAAGGGAACATTTGGAAAGTGAACAAGAGAGTGTGGTCATACTGAAAGCTAGGTTATGTTCACAGGGATGAATAATATTTTGATAAAACCTGTACTATTAGGTCTGCTCATTTTCCATTACCAGCTGGAAACAGAAATTTCCCATTTTCCCTTTGCAGTGAGGCCCTCTCTTCACAGCCTTGAACAACACAGACCACTTGTTCCTCTTGGCCATGCAAATGACCATGAACTGTGAATTGCCAGCATAAAATGGTAATAAATGGAAATGCATTCAAACAGGTACCCTATTCATTTGCTTGTCTGTCATAGCCATTTGTATTTCTACTTTACTTTGCTGGCAACACCTGGCTGGTGCCACAGTAAACGTTGTCACAAGGCTTACCACCAATGGAAACGAAGTAGCTTATCTTCTCCACTGAACAAATACGAGCCGCTAAGATAAACTACACAGCAAGGCCTGAGTGCAGAGATACCAGACTAATGGGTTACATACGTGGTATGCGAGGTATACGAGGTCAAGCCAATGACTTTCACTCGAGACGCCCCAGTCCCACTGACTGTCATTCAATTAAACAGACTGACCAAGATAATGCCCCAGCCACCTGGCCTTAGTAAGCGTCAGTAATCCATAAAATCTAGTACCGTGGTGCTTTTCTTTACATCTCTGCCCTGGTTTATCAGGTCACTCTGCCTGTCTGTTGTGAGAGGAAAGAAGGGGCCAAGCCAGCTTAGGTCAGGAGCTAGACTCATATAGGATAAACACTGAAGACGAGGCTTTGGCTTTCCAGGTTTTATTTCATATGTGGGTGTATATATATAATCACAGAACATCTGTCAAATGGCAAATGGCATACTGTATGTTATATTGCAATAGACAGATTGCATTGCAACGCCTTTCAACTCAATATTTAAGCTAATAATAGTGTAGATCTACATGTTCGGCCCAGGCTACATCCTGGAGTCCTGCCAGTGTGTGTGTGTGTGTGTGTGTGTGTGTGTGTGTGTGTGTGTGTGTGTGTGTGTGTGTGTGTGTGTGTGTGTGTGTGTTTGTGTGTGTGTATGTGCAGGGGGTTCTCAGGATAAGGGTGAGTGTCAGTTTATTAGGCTAGTCCTTCACTCAATTTAGCTTGCTGCTGTCCCCATTTGCTTCCACATGCCGCCAGGTATATTTATTTCTGTGGAACTCAAACACACAACGTCTCGTCCTTAGAAGAACCCTGTTCTGCAGAACCAAGGCCTTGCACGCTCACAAGGACGCCCAGGAGTGCTCATCTCTGCTGGTCATCACATATAGCATTGCGTGGTCCTCCCCTACCTCTCTACCATCTGTCCCCTCACTCACCTTTATGGAGGTGTAATGCTCGAGTGTAAACTAAGTCAGCATAACCCACGTCAACCCTCAGCTAGTATTCTCCCATACTGCCATTAATGTGAAACCATTTTCTTGTAGGATACCTTAGGGGTTCTTACCTTCATAGAATGGGATGTTATATTGTTGCAGTGTTTCCTCAGAATTGAAGTTTACTTAGTGGGGCGGGGTGGGTTTTGGGGGGTGCAGAGACCCTCAAAGTGTCACCCTTGCTGGTGAGATGCTAGCATTAGCTAACTTGCTAATGCAACATGAGCTGATTATAATCATGCATCTGTTTACCGCTAGTTTTGTGACGCAAATATGAGGCAGTTTAGAAATGACTCATGCCATCACATTATTGTTTCTAATGTTGCCTCTTTTTTCAGTACATGTTGACATTGCTGAATGCAACTTGACTGAGCACTGATTCCCATGCTATATGTTATATGTGCCATGAATTATAATATAGTAATTGTCGTTCACTGACACACATTCATTGTTTGAAAGTGAATTTTTGCTGTTTGAAAACTGCGTTGATCAAAGTGGATTTCTGTGCCAGCTCAGGGCAAGACAGCACTGAAAACATAAAACAGCTAATTTACCTGGGCTGCACAAATACAGTCCATATATGGTAACACACTTAGTAATGTCATCGATTTCCTACCTGCTTTTTATCTTTCCATCACCCACATGAGGGCTATAGTATGATGGGGCGATGAAGCTTTTAATCTTCGGTTCTCATCATTTGTTTTGCATATTTTTCATGACAAACTTTTTTTTTTTTTTAATGTTGACAATGGAGGTACTGAGAGGCCTTCAGACAGCCTGTACCAGCCCCTATCCCCACAGTGAGCCTGTGATATTTTATAACAGTTTCAGTGCTGTAAACCAGTGCCCCACCAAAAATCTGTGTGAACCCTGGGTTTTCCCAACCTCTCCGGTGTAACTTGTTGTAGCATTTGAGGCCAAGTCGTTTCATAGGAATGGCACCCGTTCCTTTTCCCACACTCTGATAAAGTAGGCTAGCACGACCACAGACTTCTTAGGGCTTCTAAAAATAAGAAAGGATTAATTGTGAAAGGTCAGATCTGACATGATTCTTACCTGACTGTCTCTTCTGCAGCGATTGACTCTCTCCCTGGGGAGATGGTGTGAAATTAAATCCTGCCTTGGAGAGTACAGCCTGGGCGTCAGTGTGATTGGGCGAGGCAGCTTCTCATCTCATTTCACATGATCAGCAGTAAAGTGGGACAATATGATTAGCTAGACAATGGTGTGGCTTCATAGGCTTGGAACAGTGTAGGCTTGGTGGATGATTTCAAGGGGAAGCAAGCATCTTTCTGCTACTCATAGTAGTGTAGGGAAGATCTACCTGTCTCTGTGACTGAGCCTGAGAAATAGACACATGGTATATAAAATAGAATATTACATAAAAGGGGTTGATAAATTATCTTTAAAATAGGATGTGCCATATTAAGGGTCAATTTATCATTTGTTTGAATTATTAAAATGTAATGGTACCCCCAGTTTCAGTCCATCTTTCCCTGTCCTACAAGGCTGAAAATGCATTGAACTGAAAAAGTAGTGATAGGAGGGGTTTGGAAGAGGATTGGCTGTCAAATCAACCAAAATATCAAGTAACACTCTATGAAACATCCAATAACGCTCAATTTCTTTGTTTTTTTAACCACAGAATAAGAGGATTGTAGATTTAGAACCTAAAATATTACTTAAAGTTCAACATATGCAACAGGTGGAGATAACTCATGGTATTATTGTATTGTTTTTCAAACAGTACCTAGATATATCAGAGAATAAATCAGAAGGTGTGTTTTGGTATTTCTGTTCCCTTTCATCATTGAATCAAATTAGGGCAATTTGGGTTAGCCTGCAGTAGATCTGTTTTGTTTTACCACTCAGTTGATTGTCCCTTTGTAAAGTTGTTTTTTTAAGACCTCAAGACCTCAAAAATCCACTTGAAATTTCAGTCTTACAAGTGCTGGTAATTCCCTTTCTGTGGTGCACCACTGCTAACTATACAGAGGAAATACTGGGGAAGCCCAACCTGTCAGCCAGTGGGGCATCATCTTAGACTGAGGAGAAATGTAAGTCTACAGCTACTGAAGCAGCGCTATGTTTAGCACAAATCTTACAAGATTTGAATGAATGCTCAATTAAATGACAGCTATCTGTGGATTTCTGTCTATGGAGGGAATTCATGAAAGGATTTGTTTCTTTTACAGTAGTACAGACAGTTTGAGTACAAGCCCCAGCTTGCCTTCATTAACAGCAAGTGAGGCTTGTCATATGCCTTGAGAGGCTCTTTAAGTTATTGTTTCTCATGGAGCCTAAACAGTTTTTAGGTCAATGTGAAGTGTAGTGGAGGACTGGGCTAAGCTTAGTGTTTGTTGCTGGTAACAATGGTGCTGTCTGTGTCAAATGCAGGGGCTTAGGTTTATATGTTTCAAACAGTTAAGGGGAATCTTTTAACCAGTGGCTGCGAGTTTTTACAGCCCTTCTGCTTCTTCTCCCTTACTCTGCTGTCCCCACCCCCCTTTTCCCGCCCCCAGTTAGCAGAAAAATATTTCCAGATGTGCCAAGAAAAGAGCTCCCTACGCAGTAGTCACTCAGTAATAGATTCCGTACGCCCAAGCTAAAGGCCACTTCCTTAGATTGTTGCTCCACCAATTGTCCCCCTTTTCCCTACAGACAACAGCCAGACACAGAAACCAGTGCCCCTAAACAGGACGAGACAAGGCACACATATGCACACATTCTCCACTTGAATGTAAATTGACTGGCTGCTGTCAATGAGCCGATGTCTAATTTGGACGGTGGGAGACCGGCGAGTGTTGCGGGGCACCGGGCAGCGTCATAATCGTGTCTGGCACTGGCATATGCATCTGTCTCGGTCCCTCTCTAGCTGCTGGACGGATGCCCAGAATAGTGCTGCGCTGCGCGGTTTTCTATTGGTTGCACCGTCCCGCCGTGCATGGCTCTACAGGGTGGGTTGGACCCTGGGGCTTTTTCTATCTCTGCTCTGGCTCACTGCTCTCGTCTGCTGTCTCATAGCACAGAGGCTGTTGCCATTCACCGCTTTGTATGCAACATGCCGGAGAGCCAGAGGGCTTGTAGTCACCCGCACAATGGTACACAGGCAATGATTGGGGGACTTAAACCCAAGTGGCTTCTGAATAACCTCACAACTGCCTTTTCTCTGGCTCATCAGCCTTGTACCCTTTTGAGCCAGCACCCCTTTGGGGCAGTCTAAGAGATGTACACAAATTCAGATTGACACGCATACACAAACACTGTTAACGCCTGTTGAAGCCTGTTAGATAAATTGTTGCCCGTCATATTTAGCAAGCTGTTTTCTCACTCTGAAAATAACCTCTCTGTCTGTGCCTCTCTCTGTCCCTCTCTCTCTTTCCAATTTCAGATCACTGACAGAAAGTGCCTTGTCAGACAACACCCTTACTTGAAGGTCCCTGGGCGTTTCTACAGAGCTCCAGACGTTCCAGCACACAGCTGCGATAGGACGTAGCTCAGCGGCAAACACCCCTGAACCCGTGTCGTCTTGACCTGGCCTCGGTGTGAAGAAAACCTAAGTGAAGAGGTGGAACTGCTGCACTGGTGGCCAAGGTGCCAAAGCTCATAACGCTGAGGACATTAGGAAAATAGAAAGCCACCACCTTCGTATTGTCCTAAACTGTGCCATCGCACCTCAAAATAGCGCTACTATTGCTGCCCAGCATTCAGGCTTGCACGGCTATCATCAGTCAAAGAAAGGACATTTCGGGGACATAGGTACAACCAGCAGAGCTTGTTTCCGAGCATGTCCCCTCTGCCTTGTCAGAGGGCTGCACCTGAGACTAACTGATTGATGAACAACAAGCTCTGTGACTGACAGACTCCACGGCAGCAGTGCAGTCCCATGCTTCGGCCTCGGGGGCTTTGCCAGTCCATTACCACCACTCTGTCCGCAAGGGTAACCCTCTTCCGCTGACCCGAAGCAGATCATTTTTAGCTGCATGTTCCATCAGTTTTAGTCGTCTTGTTGTTTTCTGATTTTCACTGGAACACTCTCAAACGCTCCGCAGAGGATAGCCTCCTCCTTAAACCAAGTGGCTCCGCTCCACCCCGGCCTCACAGCCAGTGCTGCTGACATGGCTCTAAACATTGCTTCGATACGGGACACAAAATGGCTGACCCTGGAAGTGTGCCGGCAGTTTCAGAGGGGGACTTGTTCGCGCAGTGACGAGGAATGCAAATTTGCCCACCCGCCCAAAAGCTGCCAGGTGGAGAATGGGAGGGTGATTGCCTGTTTTGACTCACTAAAGGTGAGGATTGCTGACTACAGTGGGTTACTGCTGTATCATGTTGGGACTTTACAAAGTTTGACTCACCTCTTTTCTCCTCTATTCTCTTTGAATCTAGATCATCCTATTCTATTTACCAATTGTTTCTTTTGTATCACACACTGAAATATTTGATACACACATTATAATTTTTTCTTCATCCTAAACCTTCTGTTTTCATGAAGGCCTGGCTTACAGGTGTTGGTGTGGGATGACAGCTCAAGAAGCCATCCTGTGTCTGTTCTGCTTTGTAATACTGTGTGTTTGTATTCAGATTCTTCTAAACTTGCCACTTGGCATAAAGCTAATCTGAATCTGAACAATCAGTTTACATGGCTACAGTCCCGGCATAGCGTCTGATGTTAAATGTTACAGCCTTGTGGTTCCTAATGGTTCCTAATGGTCGGTGGGTGTAGGTTGTCTGCTCAAATTAGCATGTGTGTCAGGTCTGCTACCAGACCAGTCTGACCTATGAAACTAAAGGCCAAAGAGGTCTCCTGTCATGTTCAGTGTCACCACAGGTGTGTGTGTACGTGTGTTTGTGTTTGTGCATGCATGTGTGTATGTGTGTGTGTGAGTGCTGTGTGCATACATGTGTGTGTGTGTGTGTGTGTGTGTGTGTGTGTGTGTGCATGTGCGTGTGTGTGTGTGTGTGTGTGTGTAGTTGGATTTTTTTATATGGCACGTTCTAACGTTACCATACCCTGTCCATCATCTATACTTGTGGGTGAAAATCTGATCGCCCTAAGTCGTCGCAGGGTTTCTATTCCTGGGTGCATTTCAGCTGTCATGCAGAACTAACAAACAACAACAAAAGCAGCCACAGCTTGTTTTGTCACCCTTAGTTTCCAGAGATGCAAGATAAGATAAGATAAGATAAGATATTCCTTTATTAGTCCCACGGTGGGGAAATTTCACGTATTACAGCAGCAAAGTGGATAGCAAGATATGAAGCATAACTTACACTATAAACAGTATATACAGATAATAAGTACCAAAGAGCAATATAAACATTATAAACAAGGAATGTAGAAAAATACTATATGAACAGGAGGAGTAGTTTATGTGCTATAACTTCAAGATGTGGGAAAGATGCTTAGTTGTAAACTGCAGTCAGGCATCTCGGTTCCTTTTGGATTGATTAGTCTTTATTGAATACATTTGGTTTATTCGATAATCCAATAGTGGCCATAAAACCATGCTGTACTAGTATCATGTAATAAAACAGCATAGTTTATTGTACTTTACCCTTAATATCAGGAGTTGCATACGTGTTATATTTGTTACATACTCAATATGCCTTTTATTGCACTTTTCTCTTTCTGAATGGGCAAAATTTCATATTAGCTTAAGACTCAGATACTTTGAAAGGCTAACCAATTATAACAAGGTTACTTGACACAAGCCCCCACATGCTGCAAATGAGAAGACTGCAATGAAGAGCACCCCGTTATTTTCAAAGCTGTGAACAAAAAAAAAAAAAAACAAGAAAAAAAACACAGCTGTGACAATGATGAATAGCCAAAGAAACTAGAGCAGAACACTGGAACAGCGAGGAGTCTGGCTTCTTTGTTAAGTATGGGCTATAGCAGCAGTTTGAAAATACAGCAGTGCAATGCATTGAGAGCGTCTTTTATGTTTTTCAAGGTTATGTCTAAGTTCAGAGACAAAAGATATACTAGATTAACTCCAAGCGGTGACTCACTGACTTAATACTTGGTCCTTATCGTCTTGGAAAACCTGGAAATGTTATGCAGTGAGTAGAGCAATGGTGGTAGACCATGAAATGTTACTGGAATTCATACATACCATCATAGATTTCTGTCAAGTTAAGATTTTAATGTTAAGCTTGGCTGCTTCCAGAAGTTGTTACCTTTAAGGATAATAACCTAATTTACTTTGTAAATTTAAAGTCTAAAGGCAAGCAAAGTTACATAAGCAGTTATTAAATATTAAAGAAAGGAATATTTTAAAAACATTTGTCAAACATTTGTTTGGTTGTCTAGTGATGTCATAGGAAAATCATTGATTAGAAATAATGTGCAGGTGCCCTGTTAATACCAGTAAGTAAACCAAACTGTCGTAGCTCTTTTTTTTTTTTTTTTTTTTTTTGTTAATTATTTATTCATTTCTCCATTCTATTGGGGTTTGACTTACACCTCCAGTGTAATGTTTATGCAGCTCACCCATGCATATAACAAGCATATATACATGTGGGCATCACCTAGTCACAGCCCCTTCCTTCCTGAAACACATGGTGCTCATCCTACGCCATCTCTGCCGAGTTCCACTCCACTTTCACTTTTAGTACTAGTTAGCTTAAAAGCCATTAAAACCTTTGGAGTGTGTGAAAGCCCACTTCATTACATGTGCCTCTCAGTTGCTCGTATTCTTTTATTTATTTAACAGACTGAAAAGGAGCCATATTTATGGTGCTCTCAGCTGTTTTCTTGGCGAGGACTTAGTTCATGGTAAGCCTTGTTGAGTTATTGCTCGGCAGTCAGCCATTGAGTGACACTCTTTCCCAGCTGCCAGCCCGTGTCAGACCCTGTGACGGCTTAATAAGCAAACAGCTGACTCCAATCGGGATCGATTTGTTACTGCGCCATGCAAGGGAAGCCCTGACATTCATCCCCTGCCCATTACATGATTTTGCTGTTCCTCAAAAACTCGGATCAGTCACCCCTGACTGAGGAAACGGAACGAGTGGAGCACTAAACCTCATTATGGTGTTGCCGTTCACTTAGACGATAGTCAATAAAAGTGGGTACAGGGCAAACAAACCCTGTATCTTCAGTGAGCAGAACAACATTAAGGAGTCATCTGCACTGAGAATGTGCGCGTAATTAAAATGGAGTTGCTGCTCATAAGCCCCTTTGGAGTGCAGTGTTTTTTGTCCTAGAGTTTGAAGGAAAGTCTGCCCGTACGTTCCCTACTGAAGCAGCAGTACTGCCTAGAACCTAGAACTTAATGTGGAGAAAAACAGATTTTTTTTTTTTTTGGCTTGCTTTGCTTTACCTAATATATCCATGACCCAGTGGCATCCAGAGGACTCTTGAATATTTGTTACAACTGTTGGCGCAGCTTTGATCCTTGTACCCCTTACTATAAGTGGCCTGTGATGTTGGTCATCTAGGAATTTAATCTTAAACTGTTGCTGTGGTGGTAAGATCCTTTGGGGAACAGCTAAATGCCTAAATTGACCAATCAGATCTGTCTGCATTGCTCTCTCTCGCTCACTTCCTCCATACAGCCCAGTGACAGAATGAGAATACAAGATTCTCTGTACTTTTAACTTGCCCCCTCTCTCGCACAAAGACTTTCCTCGTGACGGCTGAGAGAATGAATGCTTTATTATGCATTAGGAAATGTGTTTCGCTCCACGCCAGGCTGATTTCCACCCCATTACGCCCGTATCGTCTTGCCGGGTCTTCTCACCTGATAGGGTTATCACGCCAAGGCTGTGTGCGGCCAGCCGTGACTTGGCCAACGATCAGAACAGTCCTTTTCACAAACATTCGAGAGATGATGTTCAAGAGATGAGTAGAGTAGGAGGCATAAGTCTGTTGTGGCACTTGTCAGACAACAGCAGGTGACCTTGTCTACAACAGTGTGGATTTTGATTGATCTGCATGGTGTTTTTCACACTGAGCTGGTGAAAACATGGTATTGGACTGTTACTCCATCATCTTGACCTCCCCTAGAGCTGTAGTTCTTTAATGTCTCAGCTCACTCATTGCATTTTCGAGGTATTTTGGCTTAATTTGAAATCTTGAGCCAAAGATTAAGAAACCCTTCGCTCAGGTGGACTGTTGCTGTGTCGAGCAGAGCTAGAGATAAGTGAATTCAGTCCTACAACCCTGATTCACCAAGTGTTTGTCCCGCATAACATGTAGAAGAAAATCAGGACTTTTAGATGAGTCAGTGCAAATTATAGACAGCTCTAACTGACCATCAGTCTGCAACATCATATCCCAAATCACCAGGGGAGAAGACAGTGTTAATTTAAAACGTTTCACAAAGTGTTGTCAGTTTGGCTGTTGATAATGGCGGCTGTCGTCGCTTTTGCACCCAGGCGTCTCCAACAAATCAGGCAAACAAGAAATTAAATATGAAAAAGATTTATTCTGAAAGAATAATCAAAACTTTACTTTTGTTTGTGCATCCATCTGTATTGAAGAGACCTTGAGAACAAGTGAGTCTTTCATATTGCTCCTGTCTGAGGCTCCAACAGGCTGGGCAGTCACCAGACCAGAGGGCTTGTCATGGGCCAAGACTGACTCAGGGGCAAAGGACAGGAGGGGTGGACTGGGAGCAGTCAAGCACAGACTGCTGGTGTATCTTGCATAAACAGTCATCTGCGGAAGAGGAGTGACCTGCGGAGGCAACCGCAACTAAAATGCCTGGCTTTGCGTTTTCACGTGGTGTGCCTTGCATTGGCCGACTGACTATGAGGAATCATTGCTGTCACTGCTTTGTTTGCAGCTCCTTCCACTGTTGTAAAGCAGGCAGCGTCCTGACTCTGCCACGCTGCTCTCAGCATTTCTATACTGTAATGTCTAGGGGATTATTTTTTGTCCCCCAGCTCTCCACTGTGGGCTTTAGAATGAAGTCTGTCTACGCTACATTTGTCGTCTCTCAAAATAGGAGAAGCTGCTTCGTCTCTCTGGCTAAAGCTGTAGTCACATTGGTTTTGCAGACTCTGGTTGGCCAGCCAGGTATCATTCATTTTCATTGAGAGACAGAGTTAAATTTGGCAATGGTGACGTCAATGACAGGATCTGTGGGAAATGTTGGCATATGCCAGCTTTTTTCCCGTCATCCCCCTTCAATTTTCCAAGCTGGTTAATGACCCTGTCACAGTTCAGCTCTTTTCTTTACTAGGAATCAAAAAAGTTTGAGGGAATTGTTTCAGTATGTCTGTGTGCCTTTTCAATTCATCTGACTGAGGGTTGGTTAGTACATGCTTTATCTTATGCAGTTACATGCAAATTAGCCAAATGTAGCCACAATGGCTTTTTTAGTGGCTAGTCAGGACCCAGATAGATTCCAGTTGAATAAATGGCTCAGTAACATTTGAATAACTGGAGAGATCGTTTCAACACAAGGAATATATCACTAGTGAATAATCAAATGAAGGGCAGGGTAGCCACAGGGTTGTGCTAACAACCCAATCAATGGCTACTCTACAGCTCCAGTTCCATGAGCGTACAGGTCACATGTGTGATAGATGTATAGGGTTTTACCATGAAAACACACATTTTTCTCTGAAGCTGTCACGCAGTACTTGCTGCAACTACCATAGAGTATTCAGGAGAAATAAGCAAGATGGATACAGACTGCCTGACTCCTTTTCATATCTGAATGATATGTAAGTAGTAAGTTCTAGTGAAACCTTTTTGTTTTTGAACCGTCACCAGACTGAACAATCCTTTCCCGCAATTCTCCCATGATTCATCACAGAAGGACACAGATAATGAAGGCAAGCAGCAATGCATTTCCAACAGCTTCACAGCTGATGGTAGTTGGTCAGAGCATGTTTTTTTTTTTTTTTGTGGCTGTTCAGATCTTAGATACTTGTTGCACTGTTGCCATGGAAACCATCACATGGTGTGGAAAGGGGATGGGGGTGGTGGGGTTGGGGAATGAGTAAGGATATCTGTCTTAAATGAGTAAATGCAATCACACCAGTCATGTGATGATGTCACACTGGCCGTGCCTCTGACAGTAGGCTTTTGTTGTTTATTTCTCTGCTTTTCCAGCTCTTTCTCTTTAGTGCTCTGTCTCCGTCTCTGTCCGTGCTGACTGGGTTAGTTCCTCCCACTGCAGTAGAGACTATTTACATTCACAGTGTTGGAGTCGATTTAGGCTCCTGACTGCTTGTCATTCCACAAATGTGACATGTTCTTGTAGCTTCCACTTGATATACTCTCACCTAACAATAAAAACATATAGCAGGAGGATTTTTTTTAAAAGCAAAAGAAGAAGCTCAAAGGGTAAAACAAAAACATCTAGGAGAGAGTGATTTTAACATAGCATTACTTAAAATCATGCCTAGAGCCAGTTGTATATTTCAAAATAAATTGGCAGCAAAATGTATTTCTACAGGTACATGACGTTCAGATATGTTTTGGACGCTGGAAAGCATTCTTCCTATATGCTGCTGCATTATGTATCTGCAGGTAACTTAGAAAGAAATATGCTTTGGCTACTCAAAAATGTAATTCAGTTGAAAGTCATCCACATGCACAAATACTTTTTGGGCCAGTCAAGTAGTGTCCATAGAACAGCTGCACTTTTGTTTTAGGTACTGTAGAAATTAAATCTGTAAAGGAGTAAATTAACTGCACACTCAACAGTTCATAAAGTCGTCTGAAGGTACTTACTTTGAATAATTTCAAGAAAAAAAATATAGGAGCAAATATGTATTTTGCGCTCCTTTTTTGGGGACCAATTGTAGTATATTTTGAATCATATCCCTAGTTATTTTCTGGTGTGTTTGTCAAATGTTTTTCTGTATACTGTAGTGTCTGAGTCGGTTTTTCAATAGGCGCAGAAGTTCAGAGTTTTGATAATGTGTTTAGTGTTTCTCCCTCTCTTCTTTGGGCCGGTCAGATTTTACCAGGTGACCTCCACACCTCGGTGAGCTTCAGTAACAATCCGGGGGAAAGTGGGGTGGGTGCAGTTTGGTGCATCCTGGCGCTATCATGTTTCATCAAGGTGGTGTTGGAGTCAAAGAGAAAGTGGTAAAGCTGGAGAAACAATAGTAGGTGCTTTTAGGTGTGTGCAGTGTTTTCTCGTTTCCATCACAGCCTCAACCAGGCTCCCCTGGGGGTAAGTGCCCTGGTTTTCTCTCACTTGGTAAGAACATCTTAATCCGGACTTTTTTTTTTGGAGGGGACCTGAAAGGAAACGAGGAAATGAAGAAGCAAGGGAGCGAGGAAAGAAAAAGAAGGTGTTAATATTTTTATGGCTGAGAGAATAATAGAAGTAAGGAGAACAAGTGAATCAACAGAGGGACTAAAGAACTAAGGAAAGGGGGTGGGAGGAGGGCTTTCCTGTCTGCCAGTGACAGGTCCAGCCAGGCAGGGAACCGGGGCAAGATTTTTAAACCAATTATCAAAGGTTGTTATTAAGATTCAGTGGGAAAGTGCCTCTGACCTCGCAAAGTTAGTCTGTCACCCCATGGCAACCAGTCCAGACAGAAGCCAGACAGTGGAACTCCAGCTTCACAGATACAAAAAACAACTTTTTTTAAATTTTGAGTTTTCTCTTGATTTAACTCTAGCATTTCACTTCTGGGCTTATTGTATTTGCATTTTTTGGATCTTTAGGAAGCTTCAGTGAACATGAACTTTATGTCCATGGCCTCAGTCCGCCCCCGCGCCCTTGTTTTAGAAGATGGGCTCGGCTGCATTCCTCAGCGTAATCCTCTCAAACTGGGCCACACCCTGGGCAGAGCAAACATGTGGAGGGGAATGTATGCAGCGCAGCGGGTGCTGGTGTTCCCCTGGGGTCATTCACAGACACAATAAGGCACTGACTTGAGCTTAACACGGGGCCGCAGCACAGGGCGGCGCGCTTTGATGAGCCCCGAGAAGACCCCCACCACCACCACCCATTCCTTAACTGGGCCTCCTCGTACGCCGATGCAAGCATGCACAGTCCCTGTCTTCACAGTTCAAACCTTGCCAGATTTCATTTGATCCACGCGATTTCACCCCCCACCCGCCAGTGCCCCCCCATACCTGTAGTCTAGCCAATTTGAAAAAAAGTTGCCAGAGATAAGTGAGATAGAAGAAACAGGAAGTCAGATCAACTCACTGCTTTAGTCTTATGATCTAGGTTTTAGTCTTATGATCAATGTTTTGTACCATACATGAACAATGCTCTTTTTTCTAACATTTTTTATTTAGATAGTTCTTGTGTACAGCTAGCCTCTCTTTGACGTTGTTAGCATTACATTTTCCCCAAGTCCTCACATTTTTGGCCATGTTTACAGTGTGAGACAGCCAGGCAAACAATGCCAGGAGATGTTCTGGTTCAGAGACAGTGCAAAGCCTTGTAATTTGAATGGGACGCAGTGATAAATGTGTTGTTTACTATTAAGCTGCAAGTGACTTCCATAAATGTTTATGGGAACAATGGAAACACTTATCAGGCAATGACTTTGCATTTTAACCTAATAACAACATAGCTCAAACAGATTATTTTTTACCATTTTGCAAGTGTGTCTGTGTTGTTTCAATGCACAGTCTCAAATCTGTTTAAACCAAAAAACAGAGGCATCATCATGAGCGAATGTCATATGGCCAAGTTTTATTTTGTAGGATGGACATAAAAAGTATGTTGTGTTTTTTTGAGTCCAGCATGGAAAAGTCCTGTTAGAAGCAAAAAGAAAAGCTTGTAGGCCCTGGCACTTATGTAAACAACACTGACCCAAGCCTAACCTTTGCTCACAGCTCAGTGCAAATTTCCCCATGAGAGCTCCAAACTAAACTTCAAATGAGCCACAATAGCACAGAATAGGACACAATAGAATTGAATTTGTTGCAGTGAACATAGTTCTCATTTTAATTTGGCGATACTATTGTTTTTGTACTTGATTTGTCTTCCTGTGACGTAACTTTCTCACCTTAAACTTTATATAACATGATCTAACTATGGATAATTCTTTAGGCTAGACGTCAGAAAGTTTTTTCCACTGTTGGACGCATTGTACTGGGCTGCAGTTAATGAGAGCTTGATAGAGTACATGTTAACATTTTAATTGGGCCACTGCTCTGACCCACATCTGTATGTGTATGTGTGTGTGTGTGTGTGTGCAAAAGAGAGAGAGAGAGGGAGAGAGAGAGAGAGAGAGAGAGAGAGAGAGAGAGAGAGAGAAAGACAGAGAGAGAGAGAAAGAGACAGAGAGAGAGAGAGATTGCTATGGTCTCCACAGTGCAGTGTCTCCCTCTGGGTCTAGTTGCAGTCCTGGAAGTAGCCAACTGTAGCCCCTAGTCTTAGAAAAGCTCAAAAAATACAGCAATTCAGGATGTATCATTCTTTCTTAGGAAAGCACACATTTGTGTCCAACAAGTCAGTAAATACATATTGCAACAGGTTAGATATTGGAAATATTTTAAGATGTCTGCTCTGTTTTGTAACCAGAGCCTCTATTTTCAGTAAAGGCCCACAGCCTGGTAAAAGCACCCAACTAGCTTTTGTGAAAGGGCAGAATGTGAGTGCAGTGCAGTAGAGCAGATTGCTCCATATATTGATTATATTTGGGCAGCACGCCCAGGTAAATTAACGGCCAACCAAGTAAATTTTGATCATAGATTTATTTCAAGTGCTGTGATGCACTGAGCCGACAATCAATCCTGATTTTTAAGGTTGAGGTAATATACAAATAGCAAAGATTTTATGGTGTAAAATACAGAAAGGATGTTGCAGAACTATAATTTAGTGCATCTATGAGGCAGCACATGATGTTGTACAGACAGCTGCTACTCACCCAACTACCTGTCGCTAACTAAATAGATAGGGACATTTGGAGATATAGCCTACATGATATGTTGAAGATTAGCTGTATGATGTATTTGCTTTGCATTTGCGGTGAACAGATGAGAGTATTGTAATACAGTTAAGCTCATCTTTGAGTAGCAAGTTAGCAATACGATTCATTGGCTTATACCTAAATAGTGTAAGAAATTGCCTGCCTGAACAAAGATACAATTCTGAGCTTGATGCATGAAATATTAATAACAGTGTTACCAAAATATAGCCTTTATGCTAATATGTATAGATTGAATAGAGGAATAAAGAGCACTATAAGTGAAGTAAACTGCGAGTTGGAAACACTGCACAGGCTTTTGGATAGTGTGTACTAAATGCATTAGATCTATGTTGCCTATTAGGCTATGGCCTAAAGGGTTCTACATGTGTGTTCTTGTTATTCATTGATTGTTAATACAGTGTTATATTGTCTCATCATTCAACAAGCAATATTTGGCCACATGAAATCCAGCTTATTTTTTCTCTCAAAATTTCAGCTACACATTTCTTCTTTTCAGATTTTCATACTTAAAACATTAAAATGGCTTTATATTCAAAAGGAATGTGATTACAATTTGTTGACCTAGTACTGCAGGTTGTGCCAATGATATGATCATTGTTCAGTGGTTTATAAAATGATCTTTACTATGCCGGCACCACTAATGTGTGGTTAGATCTGCAATCATCTTTTGGAGGAAATCTTCTCCTCTAGCTACTGGAATTTCAAGGACCCTTCAGCAGGCTGATAGGGCACTTGAACCTGAGCCTTCCAGTCTTTCTGCTCACTGCAGTGCTCTGAGAATGCCAGACAGGTTCAATTTTAAATTTAAATACCATTCCCACACCCTTTATTTTCTGTAAAACAAAACAAAACAAAGAAAAAACTATATGGTAGGGCCTTAGTGTTTGTTTAAATGTCAGATTGCGTAGTAGGTCATCATCACTCAATGAGCTGCCTGCAATGTGACGGTGAGACTCAGCACTGAAAATCTGCCCATCTGCTGTACCAAAGTCTCACCTGGTCCCAATCCACCCACTACCTCTGACTCATCCTCTCTCTCTCTCCCTCTCCCTCTCTCTCCCTCTCTCTCCCTTTTTCTGTTTCTCTCTCTCTCCGCCACAGTCCTGTTAAACTACACTCTCAGTATTTTTTTTACCCATAAAAAATAGCAGGCTGAAATCAGTGCTGCAGAATCAACAACATTCTCACATTTGATGATTTCTAAGCCAGCTGGACTTGACCCCCCCGTACTACTGCAGAGGCGTTGCTGTTAAGAGTACCTCTGCAGTAAATCTGAAGGCAGATCTATGGAGAGTCAGGCAGGAGGCTTGCTGCGTGTTTGACCTTTAGTATTGGTCTCATTAATTATTGATCGTTAGTCTCATCATCAAACATCAGATCTATCTTAGTTAGACAGACTCAAGCTCTCCTATTCTCATTTGTATGCAGACTAGCATTTCTTTTGCTCTTTTTTTCAGTCAAATCCTGCCTACAATCACTACATGTCAAATTCTGTATCACAACTTGCAAATAAACATCTTAGTCCTCGTGTTTTTTCCTGAAAAAGTCATCAGGATATCTCACATGTGTACTGTACAGTATGTTCATTCTATAACTTTTATAGTGTAACATATGGGGATTGCTGTAGCCCATAATCGCTGGTCAGTGAGTGTGCTGACTGCTTCGCAAGGGTTCTTTTAATTCTCCTATGGTTAATAAATGAGTAAATCTACAAGACGGTTTAATGACTTGCACTATATGCACTATACCACACACACACACACACACACACACACACACACACACACACCTACGGAGCAACAAACAGTAAGATAGACAGACACAGCTGGCTCCCATGGGCCAGTCTGCATAATGAGACAGAGATCTTCTAATTGGCTGCACCTAATGAAGCGACAGAACTGCAACCTTTAGAGGCCCTACACCATAATGGGTTCCCCTACATTTTTTTTTCTTTCTGAATGACAGCCTGCATGTTGGTCTGTGTCAAACAGGCTGTTGTGAACCTGACCTGCCATGGCATCTCATGTGAAGGTGTGCCAGCCCTGAGATCATATAACAGCAGTGTGTCAATATAAAGATCTGTCTGTGTTAAAATAATGAGAATTGGTTGGATTCTTTGTGACTGATGCAGGTCTGTCCTCTTAAGTGAATTACAACGGAGTCAGCCTGAACTCTCTGCTTCTCTTACAAATTTTCTTGTTCCAACTCATGTGCTAGTCCGGTTTGACAAGTTGCAGTGATGGACTGCAAAATAAAAGTGGAAGCTGCCATAATTTATTGGCACTCTCTATCCTGTCTGCTGTGCTGCAGATATTCATGAGCAAAAATAATATAAGACCACCGGCTCAAAAATAGCACCTCCCTTAAAATAAGCTGGTGTTGTCTTTCTTGCACACTAACTTTTAATTCTATACCCTCATGATACATGGAGAGACATGATCGCACTTGGACTTACGGTAACTCTAGTTGCATACCTCTTTGCATACCTCTTTGCAAAAACAGAATAATTAGCTAACGTTGGTGTGTGTCTGTGATCTCACTTAAACAACTGTTCGATCACTTAAAAATATACTGTTGTCAGTCCCATAAAGATACACTAGACAGTTTATTCATGGCCATTGTCCAGTGTTCTTTGGAAACATCAGACTTAATAGGCTAGACTGTAGCTGCTCCAATTTGGGATAATTTGATAGAGCTTGCCTGGATGAAAGCCTTGCAGTCAGTGTAAGTGACTCTTGTATCAGTATATGAAAGGCTTGCAACTCTCTACTCAGAAGGAGAGCTAGGTATTGCCGTAAATGTTTTGATATCAAGGCCAGCTAGGGTAATTCAGATCTGATACTGGTTCTTCAATGATACTTCTTTTTGATGCCACTTTTCTGCATGCCATCTGCTTCTGTAAATACAATCAGCCCTCATTCAGTTGAGTTCCTCTGTACGGATACCCACAAACAAGAATAAAACTTGACCTCTGTTGTTAAGAATACAGCATTTAAAAGCTTTTCTATGCCTTTTGATACTTTGTAATCCCCAAGAATCTCGATGGTAATCTCTACCATTTTAGTACGTATTGGTTTTCAATACCCAGTCCAAGTTAGAGTTATTATTTGTATCACACCCTTCCCCCTTTCCCCAACCTCACAGGGTGGCCATGCCATTGAGGTCATTTTCAGGTCAAGGCAGCAGATTTGGGCCTCTGTTTGTGTGTGTGCGTGTGTGTGTGTGTGTGTTTTGGCCGACAGGAGGGCCATGCAAAGTTCGTGGACGAAAGTGAGATGGCCAATTTCACACCCAGCAGATGCCTGCACCAGTGACCCGCAGCGACAGGTGGGGAACACTAATTGGCAGTGCACACCGTCACCGAGTCGAGTGAACCCATGGTGGGCAAAGGAATGAGGGAGAGAGAGGAGGATGAGAGGGAAAGAGAAGTGGGACTGGTGGGGGGCATAAATCGGCAACACACTCGCTGCTGCACACCATTAAAACATCCATGGTAGGATGAGCTTTGGATGTTATGATTGCACGGCTTAGGCAAAGCCAGCACAAGCAGCAATGAGTATTTTTTTCTGTGATTTTCCCCTTTTGTTTTTTATTAAAACCTTTTAGACATTTCATCTTTGATGAATAAACAATGGATAGCCATCTTATAGTTAAAATTCGCTTGGACTCGCTTGGAAAAAATACTCACACCTCCACTGTTTGCATTGTGTACCTCTGACTTGGATTCACTTGGCTAGTCACTCTCTCTTGGCCTCATTTTCCATGAAGCCTTAGCTTGGCTTTGAGAAAACAGAGAGATGGGAGAAGGGTAATGAGATGGATGGGAGGTGGGCGGTGTGGTCAACCTGTTTGTTTACCTGCATCCAGAGATTTTCAGATGTGAAGTGTTTGAGTCATCATACCCTGGCTGGCTTATATATCTCATCTCTTTGACCAAGGGGCATGTATTACTCAAACCCAAGGCTTGACTCTCTGTCAGCTCTCTCTTCCTCAGCGTTCTATACCTCAAGAGGACTTTTTTTTTGGTCTCCAGACACCCTCAGAGTCTCTTCAGGCCTGCTGGAGTAAAACATCCTCAGAGGCCTCATCATCACGACCAAAAAAACAACATGTGGATCCAGCCAAGGGCAACCCCTTATTTCCCCTTTGGTTGCATATACCCAAAAGAACTCTCACAAGCCACTGTTTATATAAAACTCTAGACTTCTTCATAGAGTATCAGGGCTTGCCAGTTGCTCTGTAGTTTGAATTATGAACCAATACCAGTTGTTTTTTGTACAGCCACTGACGCTTTAATTTCCAAACTAAAGAGAGCAGGCAGCCATGCAACAGTGCTGCACTATGGGGGGATGGCGCTGGAAATTTTGCTGCCCCTGTCTGCTGAGTGTGTTAGAACGGGGCTTTGATGAATAGATCTGCTCGCTCTCTTCCATCTCATTATCCTCCTTTATCTGTTTTATGGATTTACACAACTCCTCAACATGCTCTGACACGCAGTTGATTGAAGCAGCAGGGAGAGAAGATGTAGGCTAGCATTTTTAATAATCTCTGATTGTTTGGTCCGCTTTTTTTCTTATGCAGTGTTACAGGGGTAGTCATGGCTTTGAACACTGTAGAGTGATTGAAATTGAGATATTTGTTAACAAATGTAAAATTTGTCAGTTAAAAATCAGGCATACTAGCGCTCTTTTTACCCTTGAGTCTGTGGCACAGTTGCATCTTTTCGAACTAGGGCATCAACACCATGTAGCCTACTTTTATCAAATCTTTTACTGGCATGGCAGCTAGCAGTCAACAAGTAAGTTGAAGTTGCAGTTGGCTGTAAGACTGCTACAATACCAGAGCCTCAAGAGCCTATGAACCGCCTGGCATGCACATCTCAGTACCTCAGGTTGTATGTACTCTCACTAACCCCCTGATTTAGGCTGATTTTCTTTTTAGCTGCCAGATTCTCAGTTATTTGAAATAGACTTCTCAGCCTAGTGAAGTGACAGCTAGTTGAAAGCAGGCTAATGCCTCAGTCTTTTAGCCCTGACTCACCTGTCAACAGACTGAGAGGCATTGTCATAGCTGAACCTTTCTTCACGTTGTGTGTGTGTGTGTGTGTGTGAGAGAGAGAGAGCGAGCGAGCGAGAGAGAGAGAGAAGATGGGAGAAAGACAGTTGCTTGAATGCAAATGCATGTGAGTGAATGAGTGCACTCATTCGCATGTTTGTTTGTACCTACCAACTGCCTGCACTGGAAGTGTCTATGTGTCCCTGTGTGTGTATGTGTGCATGTGTGTGTGTGTGTGTGTGTGTGTGTGTGTGTGTGTGTGTGTGTGTGTGTGTGTGTGCAGATTAGAGGAGCTCTGGAGGGTGGGTTTCATGTCTCAGCAGGTCACAGATGATCAGATTAACTGAAGCAGGGCTCCGGCCTCCAGCTGGATTAGCAGCAAGCAGCAGGACTCTGCAGGTGCCTCACAGCAATCTTGTGGAGGCACTTTGACCATCACCGCCCCAAAAAGCAGCAACAGACACACACACACACACACCCACACACACACCCATACACACAGAGGTGGGAAGTTAGTCTCAGCTGTTAGCCAAATGCCGATAGACCTCGTCCATATCCAGAAAATGTTGCTATTCCAGGCTGGTAAAATGATGCAGGTGACTGGTAAAGGTTGAAATGTTGAAGCTGTTGACCTGCTACTCTCTACATTTCTTCTTTACACTACACACAGTGCCTCTTGTGTTAAAAATACCATCACTGATTTTAATGTAGTCTATGTTTTTTACAGTTTGATCCTTTCTGTTGATCTTAGTGGACTTAATCAAGGTTTTCTGATGGAGGCCACTGTCAAGATGAATAAAAGCGTTCACTTTTAAGTACTCAGAGATAAAACCTCCAGCAACACTTGTAGCATAAACAGCAACTTCATTGATAGAGCAACACGTTTTGGCTTGTGGCCTTTGTCAGGGTCATATTCTCTGTACACTTTCTCCCTTCTACATGCACCTTGGTAGTACACTAGGTGAAGTCGTGTCAGAAAACCCTACTCTACTTTTAAGTACTCACACAGTTTCTTTTACACAGGAATTGAGCCATGTATTGAGAGTAACAATGCAAGCATCCCATCCTTCATGAAACATTTATAAATAGAGCTAGTCCAGCTATTGCTTTGTGTTTAGACAGACTGCACTCACTTCTCCCAGTATGGATTGCTTGCAAAAGTGTGATACCAGTGCTGCACGATATCAGCACTACCATGTGATTGTCAGCTGATATGCAACATTCTGCAAATATTTAGACTTTGCCGCATTGACAAACAAGGAAACAGTGTCATTCATGGAAAACCTCGTTGAAAACATACAATTTGTGTTCATTAAAAGAAGATAAATGGACCAAATTAGTTGCTCAAGATACTGGTTGGAACACATGCTTAATGCAGACAGGCCTCAATACACACCTCAGATGGAGATGTGAGTGTTTGTTTTTGGGCCTGTGGGAGAGGGGTTCCTGCCATGCAAGTGTCCCAGTGCAAACAAGCAAGAAAAAAACACCATCTATCTTCCTCCGCCCCGCTCTCTGTCTTTCTTTTTTTCTCTGTCTCTCCCTCTTTATCTCTCTTTCTCTGTGTCTTCCTCCCTCCCTCCCCGAGTAATCTCAGGCATGTCAGCAACAGTGCTGCTCCTCCATCTGTGGGATTACGGCTGGTGAAACAAAGGCACTTAATTACTGCTGAGGCAACACAGTTGTGTGTGTGTATGTGTGTGGTGTGTGTACGTCTGTGTCTGTGCCCATGCATTTTTGTGTGTTAGGTGGGAAGGAGTTGAGAGACAAGACAGGAAAGTAACACTGTTGTTTTTAAATTACCTGATCTCTCTGTTTGGCACTAAGGATAGACCCTGTTTTTATTCACTCATATTATCACTAATTGTTCTGTAATCTATTAGCCAGTATGTGCAGCACGAGGAGATGTGTAATCAAACCATGATACACCAAACTGAGAGTGGTGCAGTCACAGAGGGGGATAGTAGAGGATACAGTTGGGAAGGGGAGGTAGAGGTTGCATCTACAGCTTTACATTAAAACAACTTGTCCTTACCCCCTGTAAGTCACTGTTTCTTGTTCTCCATTACCAGCCCAAATGCAAGCAAAAAGCCCTTGGCTATCATTTCATAATGGATTTTCAGTGTTTCCTATGGTGTCCTGGTGCCTCACCACTTCAAATGGATCCATTAGTCCAAACGGATCCATTAGAGTCCAAAAACAAAACAGGATCCTTGAGTAGGAGCACTCTCCTTGTTTGAGGATGAAGGGAAGCCCTGTCCATGTGCATCCAGCACCTCCCCTCTCCGCTGGCTGCTGGGATCAGTGGGTCTGCCTTTTTGCGGCCTTCTGAGCACAGGACTGCCTGTCCTGTTGGCATATCTTAGCTGGAGGCTTTCATTGAAGTGGTTTCCCCATGGCCAGTTATAGGCTGACCCATAACCAGCTATTAGTGCCCCTGGAAGAGAGACAGGACCGCTGCAGGCAAACCGAGAAAACAGAGAGAAATGAGAGAAAGAAAGGCAGATGGTATGTGTTTAACCCTTAACTTAACCAGGAACGCTGGTTAAGATCAAGTTTTATTTATGTGCTAGCAGGAGGTAAAAGGGTTTAGTGAACTGGCGTGAAACATTAAATCATCTAATACAAACAAACAGGCATAGAGGAGACAATGATGAGAGGAAGAGGGATAAAATGGGAAAAGGTAACAAATATCAGAACTGTTTTCCATCAATTTGGGCGTGGGATTAGTAGATGTAATGAATTGGGGGTTTAAACAAAATAAAAAAAACGTCAACAGAACAGACATACGAAAGAGAAAAATGAGAGGAAGAGGGATAAAGCAGGAAAATGTAACAAAGGGTGTTTTGATGTTTGTTTGTTTTTTTTATAGATGTAGAGGCGGGATCAGTTCCAGTCGATGTTGCAGTTCAAGAATGGCTCTTATTTTGATAGTTGTTGCGTATTCTTCCTGTAAGTGTAGTTGCAATCAATTCTTAAGATTAATTTCCATTTTATTTACAATTTTCTCACTGGGGGCTAATTGCCAGGTAATGGGGGATGGCTACACACATCTAAGCAAGACCAACTACTAGTGCACGAGTAGAGGACATGCAGCAATGCAACAGTGCAACAATGCAAATGACATAACATGAATGGCAGCATGTTATTGTAAAGGATATTAATGGAACACAGACAAGACAAGACAGAGATATGAGGAAACACTGCGAGGCAAGAAGAAAGACAGCGTGCCTTGCCGCCTCCCTTTGCTGGTCAGTGGGGATACAACAGGTTCTTTGGCTATGCTCTAAGGGGATTACACATATCACAGGCTTCATGTCAGAAAAATTAGTGTCAGTTTCTCACAGTGGCCCTCCTCCTCTCACGCTGAGAAGGACAATCGGATAAAGGGGGGGGTAGAAGACTTTGTCACAGTTTCTCTGCAGGGTACAGCCATCCAAGCCCAGGCGCTGCAACATACGAGACATGCTGCACTTGCGTGTATGGGTATCTCACTTGAAAAATATCGAGCGAATGTGTACTGTGCATGCATGCTCTTTTTCAGCAATACCCATTTGTGCTGGGTCCACATCTTTCTAAACTCTTCCTCTCTGATTGTATTTGATTTTTGGACTGTGGTCTTCCAATATTGCCTATCCTGGCCCTATTGATCACACCATTGAGCGCTGCGCTAGCATCTGGAAGCCATCACAAGGGGTCAGATATGTAAACCCTGTGCAGCCTCTCTCCCCAGCTAGAGAACAGGCGATTGAATCAAGAAACACACACACACACACACATACACACACTTTCTGCACTCATTCATCAACATTGTCCCCTCAGTGTGAATTGTTAATGTAGGAACGTAAATAGTTCATTTTGAGTGCAGCTATCTTGGATAAGGACCAAGCCTCCAGTCTTCCCATTAAAGGCGATTGGAAGCACTGGGGCATAATATAAAGGCTTGTTTCCAGTCGCCTTTACAAGGACATTTATGGCTCTTCTTTCGGCTGCAGCCTATAGGCGGCCACTCTCTGTCTCTGGCAGGGCAGAGGATAGAGCGTCCATTGAGGGCAAAATGCAAATGTTACAGTGGTGAACGGAGGGGCCCACAACTGAAGCGCTATTCTGCCGAGGGGGTGGAAGACTGGCCCTCTGTGTCTGTGCCACCCACAGACACACCACAGTCATCACTCTGACCATTCAGCCTCGGCCGACGGAGGAGGCGGGGGTCCGGGGGGAAGGGGGGTTTTGCCGCTGATGAAGAGGGGAGGGTAAAGCCCAGGCAAGGGGTGCTAATGCCAGATATACAAGCTAGTATTCCCCGTGCATCTTTCTTAGATTTGAGGGGGTGGGGGAAATTCGAATCTGAGACCCCAGATCAGTTCCAGGAGGTTGCAGTTTAAGAATGCCTCTTATTCAGAGGTTTATATCATGATGAAAGGGCAGCTGGCAATTGCAGTAGTCCTTTATTTGCAGAGCCTAGGCAGTAAGACTCAATTAGATTCCCTTTTCTTACATTAAACTGGCTTTTGGGGTAATTTCACAGGCATGGCATCCAACCCAGGTAAATGAAATAGAAACACACACACACACACGATGAAGCTGACTCTTCTACTAGATTTACTTCCAGGTCTCCTATGATTGGTTGGCATTGCAAATGTATTATTTCCTAAAAGTTGGTGCGCTGACAGCGGAGACAGGATATGTAAAAGCTGGCATTGCCAACATCACACAAAAAACACACATAGATGGGGTTCAGAGATTTTAAAATACATGTGGCGAGGATGAGAAACGGCAGTCAGCGGATGACTGTTTACCTTGCAAGTGTTTCTCCCTGTTAGCCCTTACAGTGCGATAGAGTTATGTTGTCTTTGGGCAGGAGAGAGGGTTCACGCTCCTTGGCACTGGGGCGCTGTGTCTGGGTGGATGAGTTTTTTTTGTGTTCTCATGCCTGTATGTTGACTGCAGTAAATACCTACTTTGTTTGCTCTCCTTGCCAAGGGCTTTGTCGAGGGAGCACTGCGTCCCCATGTCCGATTTGGAGCTTGATAGGTGAGGAAAATGAATTCAACTCTCTTCGAAGCTGGCGCATGAAGACAAGGATAAACAGCGTTAAAAGTTCAAGGCTGCCAGGATTTGATGCATGTAAACTCATCGCTTGAGGTTTTGCAGAACGGCATTAAGCAGATGCTAACCTTATCAAAAGTGACTCTAAACAGCAGAATAAAGTCGAATTCATGTATCTCATGACATAACATGCAGCAGCCAATAATAAGAAAAGCTCTGGTAAAAGTAATGGCAGCCAAATAGCAAAAAAAGTAAAATAATTAAAAAAAAAATGTCTTTTCCCTGTTAAGTATCATCAAAAAAAGAAACTTGCTAATTACAAAAATGAGGGCTAAGCATTTCTTTCCCACAAGCAATTTATAGGTCCTAATTACTATATGAAGGGAATGAGCAAGCCTCAGTGGGTTAAGTGAGTACTATTCTAATTTGTTTATGAAATTAACTCCCTTTATCCCCATCCCCCTGGATCAATCCTAATGTAGAGTATATTTTTATTGACAGTGCCCCTGTATAGAAACTTGTCTCACAGTAAGCAGCATCTTGTAAGTGATATCCCTGGGAATCTTGATTAACATGCCAGTAAAGATCATGAGCAGAGGATCTATTTAAAGGGAAAACAATATTTAATTTATCTGCAGTCATTTTCTTCATTCGTCTTCATTGTCACTTATTTCTCAGTGTGATGCAAAGAGATAATTATCCAATCTGAGTCAAAGCTGTAATTAGTGTATCCCACAGTATGTATCATAGCATGTCAGACACGCACCAGGGCAACAGTGCAGCCTACAATGAGAGGTTGCCATGTGAGCGACACTACAGAAAGGTATAATTTGACAGTGTGGATATAGACCAAATTCACACAGCGGCCACTTTCCTCTGACGTCATGATCAGGATAGGAAGCTCAAATGCTGTAACCAAAAGGATAATGTTGTATTATATGTTACAAACATAGGGAATCTGACTAAATGTTATTGTTTCACCGTTTCCCAATTGATCAGCAACTGAAAAAAACAATGGGTAGTGACATGGGTTCATATTTCAAGCTAGTGGACTTAAAAATATATTATGTTTGCCAATACTTCATAATTAATTTATGCCTTTCCCGTCATATCATGTGACACTATCAAACAGTCGTGTTAGTTAGGAAATGGTTGAATGCTAACATTAGCTGATCGATATGTTGTTTCATCTTGAAATATGGCCCGGTGTCCCTCTAAATTTTGACTATCCACACTTTCCTCAGTTGCTGATCAGTCGGGAAGTAGTGAAATGCTCATTTTTTATGCAACCTCGAACACAACAGTACGACATTATCCTTTTTTGATTACAGCGCTTGAGCATTTGCCACCCTTAGCATGACGTCAGGGGAAAATGGCCGCTGTATGAACATGGTGAATGGCTACACACCGGTGGCTGCTGCGTGAATCACAGAGGTGCCTTGGAGCTTTCAAAGCTCCTTTTCATAAATGGCTGCTCGGAGGCGATGCCCGCGATGAATGGATTTCTGCTCTACTCGGAGTGGGTGGTTTAGACAGAAGGCGCGCTGCACCAAGTGTGTGTGTTTATGTGTGTGTGTGTGTGTGTGTCTCTCTCTCTCTCTCTGTGTGTGTGTGTTATATGTCTGCTACCCTCTCGAAGAGATATGGGGTCTTAAGCTAGATGATGGCACGGCGTTGTCATCAGTCACGTGCTGTTTTTTAGCACCGTCACGTCAGGTGGACCCCCTCAGTGCTCAGTCTTAAAGCCATAAGCACTCTGCTGTTCATCTGTGATGCAACGCTGCTGAGCCGACAAGCCTTACCTCATCCTGTGTGCCTTGAATCCCTAAGCATTGCAGGGAGACGGTATCATAAACTGCAGCCAGGGCCTGTTAGGAACCTCTCTTGACAATCAGGATTATTAATAGCAAGCTCCAAAGACACTGCAGTGGCCATATATGTCCATCACCATTACCTACACACTTCTCACAGTGGGCCATAACATGTTTTATTAAAGAACAAATGTGAGAGTTTCACTCTTCCACAGAGATTATCAGAGAGAAACTATGTGGGTAAAAGTTTTTTAACTGCTGTCCTCAGTAACAATAGAACACCTCCCTGAGCTTGATGAATGCCCCATTATATATATACGTGTGTGTGTGTGTGTGTGTGTGTGTGTGTGTGTGTGTGTGCGTGCGCGCGCTTTCATGTGTAGGCTATATGAAGACTTTTCTTTTTCCAAATGAACTAATGTCTTCTTTTGTGCATAGACTAATGTCTTAAACCCCCAAAGAACATAAATAGTCAATGAATATGTTGTAAATACTAGGCCTATATGAATGATGTTTCCAATGTGCTGTCATTAAAATTTCACCTCTAAACTCACTTTCATCCACGGACACATATCACTTCCTAAATGATGACAGTATGAAAAGGAATTTAGTGTATGACTTTGATACCAGTGCCATTTATATGATACTGTAGTAAAAAGAAAAAACTCATACAAGGTGTTACCACTCGAGTTGGACAGGTTTGTAGAAACTCAGGAACAGCGGTTTTGATGCAAATTGGCTATCTGTCTTGATATGCAGAATAGTGCCACATTTCATTCCTGGTACCAGTTTTATCAACTAGTTTGATTCAGGTTAGATTTAGCTCTTGTTCTCCTTCATCTTCCTCTCCTCCTTATCCTCATCCACTTCACATACTATATGTGACATTGTTTAAATTCACTTTAATTCAGTGAAAGCGTTAAACATTTCCAATTCAGTAACAGATGCAATATTTCTCAACTATTGAAGCCGTACATAAACTCTGGTTATCGTGACAACTTTAAAGAAAGTACCTTTTGTGCTTCCTTGCTTCCTCCAACCGCGATAGACTGTGGAGACATCAGTGACAAATGGCTTTCAAACGTTTGACAGGATGAAAGGAAAAAGTTTTATGAGTCCAAGGCCCGCACTTAAAGCGACGGCACTTGTGTGTAATGAAACAGGCTCCCAAGTAGCTTCACCACCACTTACCTCATCACCTCAAATGGGGAATAATGATGAGCCACTGCAGAAAGCATGTATCACTCACAGGCTATAGATTATACCAATAGGGAACAAACCAAGAGGTAATGGCTTCACTTTATGTGGCAAGTCCACATAACTGATGGATTAAGTGAGCGGTGAGTGTGTGCATGAATGTTGACATGTGCGCCCGGGAGTATTTGTGTCCATATGTGTTGTTGCAAGCATGTGTATTTTTTAGGTCTGTGTGTGTGTCTGTGAGCTCTGTGGGGTGTCATGGTGACGCTGCGTGAAGACTGAGCCCTGCTACCGGGCCCTGCTACTCTGCAGGGCTCAGTCTTCGTTTGGGACGCTGTCCAGACCTCAGCTTCAGCACCGAATCTCACACACTCTCACCCACCCACACACACACACACACACGCTCACACACACACACAGAGTCACACCCGCCCACACGTTCTCTCTGTTGCACACACTTGCACAGTGACACCTTCCCACACATTCTCTCTGACACACATATTTAAACACTTGCACAAACACACACACACACACACACACACACACACACACACACACATACCCCTTGGCCACCATAGTATCAGCGCAAAAGGCTCTGATTAGTTTTTACACCTCTGAGGTTTTTAGTTGCAAGGCACAGTGCTGCCATCGTTCCTCTGGTTTGGATGGTGCTAAACAGAGTTCTGTATGTGTATGTGTGTGTATGTGTGTGTGTGTGTGTGTGTGTGTGAGAGAGAGAGAGAGAAAGTGAGAGAGAGGGAGACAGTCAGTGCGTCTGCGTGCATGTGTGCCTGCGCCCGTGTGTGTGTGTGTGTGTGGGACGTTGTGATGCTTATGTGCATGTTTTGTTGAGAGGTGTGATTTGGTCTATGTGTGTAGGCAGGTGTGATTTTGTGTGTGTGTGTGTGTGTGTGTGTGTGTGTGCATACTGAGAAGCAGGATGGCTTGCCACAGTGTTGACACCAAGGTGTGGAGCTCAGTCCTGTCTGAGTCCTGCCCTTCATCTTTACCAAGCTGCAATTAGGTTTCTGTGCATGTGTGTTAGATACAAAGAAAAAACAGAACCAAGCTAATTAACATTTCTGCTGATGTTTTGAATATTAAAAGAAAATAATACAAAGAAACCCCTTAAATCTATAGACTTAATATTATCCCCTGTGGCAAAACTCAGCTGGGCTTCAAACAAGCTGAAAGAAAATTAATTATAAAAATACCTATATTGTGTTTGAAGCTCTGCAGGTTGTCTTTAATATCAGTCATGAAAGAAGAACAGCTTGGTATCAGTATTTATTTTCACGTTGATGAGACTCAACACTTCTGTTTACACCGGAAGGCGGGCTTATAGGTTGAGCCTTGATTTGATTAAAAGTTCTGCCTGTGTTTGCCTGCATGGCTGACATGGAAAAATAAGCTTCTTGTCCAACATGGATGTCTATATAGTCTATAACATGAGCACTAGGCATCTCATAGCAGTGTGAATGACAGTCTGGGCTTTCAAGAAATAATTAATCATGCTTTTTCTCATTTGCATCAGGATCCATCAGTTATGTGCTAATTAATGAGGATGAAGAAGTAAGAGAAATAATGTAATACTTTGTTGATTCCTGTAGGGGCATTTTCTCTCTGCTTGTGCCCTCCAAAGCTCAGGCTCTGCTACAGCACCGCAGGAGCTGGAAGTGATTCAGGTTGTTGCTCAGAGGCACTTCAGCTGGGCTGATGCTTGCCAAAAAAGGGCCTTGAACCTGGGTGTTCTGCTTGAACGCGTGTGTCTCTATTCACTACACCACCCTGCTGGTGTCCCGCCCACCCTGTTTAATGCAGTACGGGTCGTTGCACCCACCAGACTGCTCACATTAGCGTACATGCTATGAATATGTCTGGCAGAGGGAGACAGCCAGCCTCAGCCTGGAGATTTGTTATCTGACGGTCTGCTTGTTTCAGCGCCCATCAAAATACCTAGAAATGGCATCAGAGTGCAGTGCTTGAGTAACTGTGCTCAGTCGAGCTCCACCACCACGAGGACAGAGCTGTCCTATTTCCTCATGTGACCAGGGAAATGATACATCACTAATCAGGCCACTGTGTTATGTCTTGTACTGCCGCCCCTGTGCTCTCATCCCTCTGCATGGACGTGAGAGGTGTTTGGACAAGGCAGCAGACTAGGACTGAATCATGTTTAGCTCCGCTCTCTGCCCTCCCTCGCATTTTTCCTGGTGCTTCCCTCCACTTCTTGTTCTCCTTTCTACCTTTATTCTCCTTTGTTCTCTCCTGTTTTATCCTCTCTGTACTATTTGATGCAGCTCCCATCCGCCCACTTCTCCTCCACTGCATCCATTTCCTTTTCACCGCTCCACTGTGCCCTTCGCTTTGTCACTCCCTCCTGACCTCTCCCCTGTCCTCCACCCACCCTCCTCACAATAAGTGCCGGCAAGAAGAAATCCATATTGGATTATTGTGTGTTTGCCATTAGCCTCTGGGCTGACAGTGTAATTGCCTCCATCCACCAGAGCCTCTGTAAGCCTGACCCCACTGACCCCACATTTGCATTTCCACGTAGACAACTGGATGACGTGTGCATTGAAAAGCCACACAGATGCAGTGGTGCTGCAGATGGCTAGTTAGCAAAACACTGCTAACGCCAGAGCAAGACCCGTGGCCTTTGAGTGCCTCTCTCTTCTCCATTTCTACAATGAATACCAGCCGGTTAAGTGTGTCAACATAACAGGCAGGGCATGGTTGGAGCTTGCTAGCTATTGAGCCAGCCCGTGCTAATGTTAGAGATAATTATTTATTTATCTTTTATATCAGTGTTTCAAGTCAGAGCTGAGGGCAAGCTAGCTACTTGCCCCAATGGGCCAACACAGGCCCTCCTCGATTTGTAGCTCACATCATTTTCCATGTTCACACTCCATAATTATGAATATACATGCTGCCCTAAAGCAATTGATGTTTTGGAGTCTGTGTCACAGTCAATGTCTGGATATCTGGCCCATCCTCAGGCAGAGACAGAGCCTATTCATAGTCAGGTTCATTATCACAAGATAGCTGTCTGCTGTTTGTCTGCGGCCTCTAACCTTCATTCTGTTGATCAGAGACTTCAGGTTTTCAAAAACGACTGTTAATGAGTTTGTTTCTTGTTTCCTTCCTCTCTCTCTCTCTCTCTTTGTCCCCTTTTCTCTCTCTCTCTCTCTTTGTTGTCGACCTTCTGTTTTGACCCAGGGCCGATGCACGCGAGAGAACTGCAAATATCTCCACCCGCCAGCTCACCTGAAGACCCAGCTGGAGATTAACGGGCGAAACAACCTGATCCAGCAGAAGACAGCAGCCGCCATGTTGGCTCAACAGATGCAGTTCATGATCCCTGGCACTACCATGCAACCTGTGGTTAGTAGGGGACTTGCTGCTGTGGGAATTGACTGTGGCAATGCAGTGTGACTCAATAGGAAAACAGCAGTGAACTATTGTTGTGATACACTGTGAAAAGTTGGGATGGATTCCTGTTAAAACAAATCAACTCAACAAGTTGTATCAGGTTAAAAAGTCATCAAAGTTATTTCATATTTCATGGTCTTTTGATGTATGAAGTGTAACATGCACAACATTGCGTTTTACACCATTGATTTACTTTGAAAATTGGTGCAAAATGTTGCACCAACTTGCAAGTTTTGCTTGGAGTGCATTTAGCCTGCATGCCAGCACCGTTTCTCACAGTGTGCCAACTTTGAGTGACATGGAAGGAGTGATTCACTGGGAAAATATGAGAAGTCTGTTACATTGATACTGGTTTCTATTAGTTATATATTTGTAATGTGTCCTGTCCCATCCATCTCTTTTCATATTACCCCACCTGCTGTCCCACTTTCCACTTCCCATAACAAGTATTGAGATGCCCTTGAGCAAAGCACCTAATTCCCTAATGATTCTCTTGGAGTTGGTTGCTCAGCAGCCAGCAGTACAATGTGGTAATACTGGGCAGCTGCCAGGTGTGAATGTGTTTTAACCGCATCACTATACAGCAGGGCGTTGCTGAAAAAGAACATGCATGCTCAGCAAACCTGCCCAGGATAAATAAAGGTTAAAAAAAAATCCCCAATTTTTTCCTCTCTCTCTCTATCTCTCTCTCTCTCTCGCACCTTGTCCCTGCTCTCTATCTTATCTTCATGTCCCCATAGTTTTTGTTTCTTTATACCTGTTTTTTTTACTTCTCTACTTCTCTGAAGCCTGCACCTGTCCCAGCCTGACTACTTTTCTCTATCATCTTTCTAACCCCATCTCCTCACTTCCCACGGTCATTCCATCCATCACCTTTTGTCTCTTTCCTCTTACATCTCTCCCTCTTCTCCATCTCCTCTCCCTACGACTGCATTTCAGCTACCACTTCCTGCTGTCCATCCAACAATCCATCACTTTGGCTTTGTCCTTTCACCATCTCTTCCTTCTCTTTCTCTATTTCCCAGCTCTCTCCTCTCACCCATCCCCTATTCAAGACATACAAGGATACAAGGAATTGTTATGCTACCATAGGCAATCTAAAATATTACAGTCATTTTTCAATTGAAAAATATGCTAAAGAAACTGACTCTCTCTCTCCTGTCCATCCACAGCAGACATTCCCAGTCAGCCAGGGCCTGGGCTCCAGTGCAGGCTTGAGCTACACACCCTACCTGACTCCCATGTCTCACAGCATGGGCCTGGTGCCCACTGACATCCTGCCCAGCACACCTGTCATCGTCCCCGGCAGCCCGCCTGTCTCTGTGACCACCGGCTCCTCCTCCAGTCAGAAGCTGCTGCGCACCGACAAGCTAGAGGTGACCCACCCAGTCACAGCTCTTCCCTTAAGACAAGACGAGCTTGACAGCCCCTCACAGCTGATGTTTTCTTAGAGCCCCGAGTATCATTGCTAAGTATCATTACAGCAGTAGTAATAATACCTGGGAGGGCGTTCTTGACTGTGATTATGGGACACTTGCGTAATAGGTACCAGGTGCTACTGAGCAGTGTTTGCAGCAGCAGAAAACCCCTAATTACCATGAAGATTGTCCTCATGGGTATTACAATTTTTATACAGTAATTGACAATACATGTGTAGAGTCTGAAAAGTTTTCTCCAGCGTAGTATGCATACACACAATAAAAAGCAGGAAGAGCAATATAACAAAATGTAAAACTCGCTCCCTAGTTACCACAAGAGTTGGCGTAGCAAGCAGTAAAGCACGGCTTTATGGGAATTCTCGGCGTAGCTAGAGCGCATCTCTGACCTTTGAACAGATTTCTTCGATGACTCTCCAACAAATTGGCTTATATCAAGACCTGAATTGATGCTTTAGGCTTATGTGAGTATCCCATTTCATTTGCAAAGCACATTTACATCGCACATATTGCCAATGATTTTCTCACTTGTTAAAAAAAATCCATGTGATATTTGTAACTGCATTAACTAAAACGTATAAGTAATTTATACCATCAAATGCCTTCATTACATTAAGATTGGAGCAAGCAAACAAGTTTTGTGTCTGTAGATCTAGCTATTTATTTTGGGAACAAAGACAAAAAATCATATCATTCTCATGCAAGATGGATCAAGTCAGTTTTATCTTTGAAAAACAGACGTGGTACGAGCAGGATGATTTGCTTTGAGGTGTCACCACTTGTCACTGTCGGGCAGCTCTTTACCTCAGCATTATCCTGGAAAATCGTGTATCACGCCTGTTGATGCGTTATCCCTTACAGGAGTGATTAAGACTTCCACGACATGTACCAGAAACATGAGCCTCCCAAAATAGACACAGCATTTGACTACAGTGACTTCAATTTCAATTTTGCTCCATGTCTACTGTGGTATTTGCTAGACTGCTAGAGTGGGGCAATTACAACAACTTCAACTTATCTCCATCTGCCCCTGGGCAAAACACGTCTCCTCTGAATGAGAATGGCTCAGTAATTGTGAAAGAGTGTATAAAGGGTAGTTTTTTTCCACTACATTTATGAAGATAAACAATAATCTCCCGAAGACCTGGAGGTGATGCGTAGGTGTGTGCCTGTATGTGTTTTTCTCTGGGAGTGCTATCACTTAGCAACTGAGCGAAGTTGGCTCTGATGAAACAGTATCCCTCTGAGACACGTACACACTCCCACACAGAGCCAGTGTGTGTGTGTGTGTGTGGTGTGTGTGTGTGTGTGTGTGTGTGTGTGTGTGTGTGTGTGTGTGTGTGTGTGTGTGTGCGCACCTATATTATGTCTTATATGTGTATGTGTGCTTTATTGTGTGTTTAGGGGTATGTGAACACACTAAGTGTGTGTGTGTGTGTGTATGTGTTGCACACAGGCACGCTTGTAGCATCTCAGTCCCAGATTGCAAGTGACAAGCAGGTCCTCCTGTGCTTACGCCCATGACTCTGAGCAGATGAACACTAACTGGTTCAGTGGTTCCAGAATCATTTGGGTTTGGCACACCGGGCTATTTTGGTTACATGGTGATTGAAAGGCTTGTTGGCCTGCTATCCATGTATTATTCAAATACGTATTCAAAGTTCTGAAACTTTGCCTAAGCTAGTTGCCAGCAGAAGAGAAATTTGCTCCTGAAGTAGAAACTCTAATTGTGTCCTGACTTGTACTGAAACTTGTGTAAGAGTAGCACTCACTCTTCGTGTATGTGTGTGTGTGTGTGTGTGTGTGTGTGTGTGTGTCTGTGTTGGCGTCTGTGGTTTCTTTTTTGCTTGGTACATTTGTGTGTCTGTTTGTCGTTGTTTGTGCCCGTCCGTCCGTCTGTCCATCTGACTTGTCCCAGGTTTGCCGTGAGTTCCAGCGGGGTAACTGCGCTCGTGGCGAGACCGACTGCCGCTTTGCCCACCCCAGCGACAGCCCCATGATCGACACCAGCGACAACACAGTCACCGTCTGCATGGACTACATCAAGAGCCGCTGCTCCCGCGAGAAGTGCAAGTACTTTCACCCCCCAGCCCACCTGCAGGCCAAGATCAAGGCAGCCCAGCATCAGGCCAACCAGACGGCCGTGGCTGCGCAAGCCGCAGCCGCAGCTGCAGCTATGGTGAGAACGCAGCACCGCAGCCTCCCTACAGTACCTACTGCCCACACCGAGTGCTAGAGCAAGGAAACACACTCACACACAAATGCCTTGTCTTGGTGGTAACCATCCAGATCGCATGAGTGCTCGTTTTTCAGAATGTAGCTTGTGTGTTCTGGATGGGACAGCAAGGCTAGTTGACCATGAAACCTCCAGTAAACCCTAGCATTTTTCTTATAATAGTCTGGGAAGCTTTTATTGCAGTAAATGAACAGATGTGTTCTTATTGGAGGTTTTAGTGGAAAAGAAAACACACTAACTATGTACAGTATTTTCATTCACACTCTAATGAAGATACACAATAGTGTAGATGTTCTGGTACAAAGATGCCACTATCCAATAGTCGTGATACTTCTACCTGACTCTGCAAAACACAGACTGTCCTTCACTGTGGTGCAATCTGTTACTGTGGCTCTATCTTGCAGTTAAGTTACAATTTGGATGTCAAATTTGAGCATCTTTGTACCAGTCAATGGTAATATCCATTTGATACAGCTCCTTGCTGCACATAGGCTCAGTGAACACACAGGATATGATTATAAAATTATTTTGGTAAAAATATGTACAAAATATAACATGCTGTATTTGTTGACACCACAGTAACATAAAATGTGGAGCACTGCTTTATTACTGTATAAAACATACCCACCTTTGCTAGTTTATTCTAGTGAACTCCCGTATACAATTCACTAACAATACTCATCCCAAAGTGAGGCCTTTGTATACAATAAACAGGGTTTAGTGCGACCTAAACGCATCAGTATAATGCCACCACAACAATCTGTTATTATGTCGCTGCAGTCCCCTTTTTATTTTCCAATGCCCTTGGTTCATACAAAGACAATGTGCTGGCTCGCCCTCCACACACACAGAAGCACACACGCACACACGCACACACACACACACACACACACACACACACCCCTGCTCTCAATGATAAGTGCGGCTCTCTGCAGATCAGTGCAAATTGAATCAGAGAGATGGATGAGAGGGTGGCTGAGGTAACATCACGGGTGGGGTTTACCCTCCTTTGCCTTTTAGATGGAAACAAGAGTGAGACAGACAGATAGACAGGTAGATGGAAAGACAGGCTGTCAGAAAGACAGACAGAAGAATCTGGCAGTAGTTGGTGTGTCTTGGCTGCGCCCCACCCTCCCCCAGGCTCTGAGTGGCTTCTTTTGAATGGTGGTTTGGCTGCTGCACTCACACGCCTTTTACTGCGCCAGTGTTGCTGACTGACTTTTCCCCCCATGGCATGGGCATGCTTTTCGCGTTGCACACACCTCTCATCGGCTTGCTCCATCGCTGCTTGCTCTCCCTGTCCTTCCTCCACAAGTCCACAGTGCGGTTGACAAAGTGACTGAAAACACAGGTTAGTTCTTTATCCGCGCGCATGATCACAATCAGAGCACAAAAGCACAAAAACAGGAAAACAACAGCAAAATGGAATATGAGTCGGTAAAAGAAAGCCTGAGACCCCGGGACACTGTAACCTGATGCTGCCTTTGTCTTAAAGGTACAAAGAGTACCGATGAAAATCTGAAACTCTGAAAATCTTCTTGAAAAAACATCCACACGAGGTAAACGACGCACAAAGTAAAAGTTTGCCAACTTCACTAGTGCACTGTCCTCACACTCCCATTCTTCATACACCTTCTTTGTTTCTCATATGACCCAATTTATCTAGTTTATGACCCAGTTCTCAGTTTCCCATTAAACGGTTATGAGCTGTGCTAGAGGTGAGGAGGGTTAACCTTAGGAGTTGTTTAGTCAGCACCTTTAAACCAATTTTCTCTCGGCGCTTAGCCTACACTAAAGTACTTTTATTAAAGTAAAGCCCCATAAAAACAGAACACCATACTGCTGCAAAACCGATAGCATCACTATCCATAACTCACTTTTGCTTTTTTTTTTTAATCTAAAACAAATGGGATTTCCCCCAGAGTGAGGTTTATTGTAGATAAGCTTACATATTAACTGATATGGCAGTGAGAAGGTCCTAGTGTTAATATAATGTTGTGTTACTGTGCCACATTATGTGTTGCCTGCCATGCTGTTATCTTCTTCCTCATTGCAAGTTGAATGCAGTCATCTTTGCTTTTCATGTCAGTTTAATAGACCATCTCCCATTTTAACTAACCGTAACGTTTCAGTCTGTTAACACTGTTAACATTGTTGCTCCTTAGTAGGATACTATTTCATACTACTAGAAAATCCACATACATAAAGCAAGAGGCTTGTGCATGGATTCCTTACATGCTGTGCACGTCACGTTTGTCATCGTTTTTTTTTTTTTATTTCAGCGATGCCATCCAATGTTTCACTCTGTAGTTCTTAATAAATTAATAATAAAATCATAACTAGAAACTTAAATTATCACCTAACATTTTATGATAATACTTCACATGACCCTGCGAAACTTGGTAGTAAGAGTACACCCACAAATATTTGTGTATTAATTGCTAGAATAAAAAAAAAAATACTTACCTGTTAGTTGCATCAAGAAGCAATATAAGAATAAACAGAGCTCCACATTCTGTGATTTAACTCTGAGATATTGTCACCTCACATTTAATCACCTCCCTGAGTTCATTGATCACACTAACAAGTCACATTCCCTCATGATGCAGTATTGGTTTGACGATTTTTTGCCACTTATTTCAAGCACTAGAAGAGATGCTATGTTGTGAATCAACGCCACTACAGACAAGGATGTGATTGCTAAAATGTTGGGCTACATCTTGTAGCTGCCAAAATGGTGACAGCACCTCATCAGTCTCTTCCAAGTTTATCTGTAGCTCAAACCTGCCAACACAAGCAGATCCTGTCCGTCCTGCCAGTTGTGAGGGCAGGGTTAAATAATCGGAGGGGCTTTTGGTCGCAGGTCACTCACATCCCAGTCTGTCGTGGTTGTTCAAGTCACTTCTCAGGCTTTTTTTGTTTTTGAACAGGCCCAAAACCACCTCACACCATCAAGTGCTTCTTAAAAAAAAAAAAAAAAAAAAAGACTTCCCAAAGAGCACTGTAATTAGCACTGTGTGTGTGTAAAAGACTGTAGTTTTGGCTGAATATCTGACTCTGAAATCTGCAGAGAGCAGTGATCTCTGTTCAGATCTCATGTAAGGATTCAGCTCATTATCTGTAGTCAGTATCACTTGTGTTTAGCCTTCTACATTTTGTTGTTGCGTAGATGTTAAAAGAGTTGATTTTCTTGTTCAGAAGTAGTTTACATTACTACTAAGTGCTTTCCCAGTAGTTTTGAATACATCATAGAATCTTGCTTTTTTTTAACCAAAGGTTAATGTAGATGCTTTTTTGCTTTTGTACTAATTCAAAAAGTAGCAATGTTTCTTTAAAGTAAACAAAACAAAACAATTTTTTGTTTATGTGCATGCCTATTGTTTTGTATGTGGTATACTTGCATTCAGATTATTTTTGTTTTTGTTTTTTTCCTTCTCACCTATCCACAATGCAATGCTGTCCCCCATGACGCACCTCTGCTTGCTGTTACCTGTATGTTAATACGCTTGAATCCCATTGGCCCACTGCCATCATGTGCTCGCTGCCTGCTAATTAAAGACTCAGTCGACTGCCAAAGCAATGAAGCGACCCCTCGAGGCAACTGTAGACCTGGTACTTTGACCTTTCACCTTTTGCTTTGCATGTAGCTTCTTTAATTGTACTGTAGCCACTCACAAAATTTAAGTTGGCTCTTTTGTTTTGTGAAACCCTGTAAGACACTGTAAAATATCTTCTACACCATTTATAATCACCAGTTATGGATATTAGTCTACTGTACAGTGATTTAATTAACAACTACAACGTAATGTTAAATTAACTCCAGCTATCACACTATTTTCCTAAATGTATTGTTGATGATTGCCTTGCTATGGTGTAGTTTCTCATTGTCCTTGTGATAGTTACAGTAAGTTGCCATTTTTTACCTTGTTGTGCTGTGCATAGTCAAGTAACAGATTTTTAAAAGTGTCACTGTTAGCTTGAGTCATGTACAGTTAAAATCTCCTCTCCCTGTGTTGTGTGTGTCTGCCCGGCCAGGCGTTCCCCCACGGCGTCCTCCAGCCCCTACCAAAGAGACCAGCACTTGAGAAGAGCAACGGGGCGAGTTCCCTGTTCAACCCCAGTGTTTTGCACTATCAGCAGGCTCTGGCCAACGCACAGCTCCAGCAGCCCGCTTTCTTTCCCACAGGTAAGGACATGCACCCAGTATACATGGCACACACCTGCAGACACATAGGCACACTTGTATGCACACATGCACAGACACATAACACGCACAAACACACTGAATGTGCTCAGCCTAACCGCCTGTTCCCACAAATTAATCTCAGGAAAGTATGCGGAGGGGTATTTGGAGTTTCTCATCCCTATGTGAGAGAACCTCTCGCGAATTGTTTTTAGTTTATGGGTCGAATCTATTTTTTTCCCAGTGCCCTATCTTTTCCTCCGAGAGGAAATTAATTTGAGTAACGCACAGAGGGAGCTCTGTTGTGATCGTGCGTGATAATGTTTCAGCTATTCAGCATGCCACCCCTAAACTTTGATCTAGCGCCTGCCTATGTAAACATATAATTGCTGCCAGGTGGAAGGCCAGCGTCGAGGGACAAATGAGCTTTGATCAGAGGGATTAAAGACGATAGTTTTTGGCTGATATAGTGTCACCTCAGTATGATACACCTGGAGTTCACCCAAGAATAAAAGGAAAAAGGCAGATTGTGTGCAACAGAAAGTCAAGAAGCACTCTAATCCTTTGGAGGAAATAATGGCTCATTTTGTGAGCAAAGTCAGCCTTTTAATCTCTCTTGACAGGCACATATATTGGAAAAAAATTCCAATTTAAAAATGTGAATTTGCTCCAATTTTTCCCAGATTAATTCAGGTCCACCCCCCAAACAAAACGCTCTCGCTGTCTATTTCACGCATACAGACTAACAGTGGCTTAGGCCCCCTCGGGTTAGCTACTAAATGAGTTAACTGCAGCTAATGCATTAGCCTCTGGCCATGTTGAGTCACGAGGATGAGGCTCCAATCTCTCACTCCCTCATCTCTCTACTTCCTCTTTTCCTCTCTCTGTGGTGTTTGATGCCTGACAGCCCCTCCAGGTCCTCCGCTCATTCCTCCCTCCACCCGTCCCTCCCTCTCTCTGTGTGGGAAGCAGCCCTAGGTCAAAGTCGTGTTTGCAAATAATTTCCTTGTGCTTGTTTTAATGTGCTTGAGGTGCCAGATGGGTGGGATTTCCCCCTGCACATAAAAAGTTAGCACCAAAAATGTTAGGCAATCTCATGAGAGTGTGGGACGAAGGGCAGCTTACCTGTTTTGATTCTTTTTTGGATGCAGTAAACCCCACCCATCTGTGTTTCTAACCAAGGTAAAAACAAATGCCGTGAACCATTTGTGAATATTATTCGGCCCAGATCAGGTGGGAAGCCTGTGCAGATTGTTGTGCTGACATTGCATGATGCTGCTGTTTGGCTCTATAACCTCTTCAACTTACAGCCTCTAACTTCTGCCACGTCTGTTACACTCCCCACTTAGCCTTCTCTATTTCTGGAAATGACTCATTTACAATAGACATGACTGTTCTGTACAATCAAAATCCATGTATTGCTCAAGATCAGTTGTATATTTTCTTATCCATATACACAAATGTACTACTTGTAGCCATCTAAGTGCAGGTTGTCTCATGGCCTCGGAGACCTGGAAAAACTATAGGAAATAAATTTGTGTTTTTCCAGGCCTGGAAATGTTATGAAAGTGATACATGTACAAATTTTTGAGATGCGTTCAGAATCTTTGCCTCTTTTTTTTTTTTTTTTTTTTTTAAACCAGTTAAGTGTTAAAAGTTGAGTTTGGCTGCTAGTGGATCAGGCCACATTTGAAAGAAAATATATGCAGTGGAATTTGCAAAATGTGAGTGAACCGTGAAATGGCTAATGATAAAGCATACAGAAGCCTAGTGATTGATTATACATCATTTCTTTATGTATCTCTGACCAATAGCCAGCAAACTTGAGTTGCACCTGGTCTCAAATTTAATACCTCGGTTTCCTCCGTGTTTGATTTGGCTGCTGTGAAAAACAACATTGTACCACTAATACTGTGCAAAAGTCCTCTGCTGACGTTCCAGTGGCTGACCGCATGGCTGTAACAGTAGCAGCTAAGCTTGTGAACCTTTTCAACAGAGCATGTTGGTTTTAACAGTGAATTCTCCGGCTTTTTTGTCTTGTCTAACCTTGTTGTTCTCCTCCCTCTCAATTAACCCATCTCTTTCTCTCTCCCTCTCTCCCTGTCTCTCTCTCCACTGCATGGCCACACAGGGTCAGTCTTGTGCATGACACCTGCTAGCAGTCTTGGTAGGTCCTGACCTTCCCTTGTTCTCTCACACACTCTTTGATATAGACGGGGCGGGGGGTTTGGTGTGGGATGAGTGGGCAACATCCGCAGCCCTTGCAGGTGACACAAAAGGTCATCGCTTGCTTGAATCTGTGATGAAAAGGTTTAAAAATGTGCTTTGAGAAATTCAGTTTTCCAAATTTGTCCATTTCTGTCCAGTTAAGCTGACACTGATATGAATCACGGCTACATTTCATGTCCATTTTGTATCACCTGAAAGAGTTGACCTTCAGTTGGGCCCTGATTCTTGTTTCCCTGTTTACCTTTTTTTCCTTGCTACTTGGCAGTGTTTTAATGATTAAAATGTGATCAGTGTGGTCAGAATACTGCAGACTGTACTCCTGAGTTTATCTGTCCTTCAGCTATAGGCTAGATATTGTCTGTTTGCTATGCTGTGTTGATCAGGAAATTAAAATCAGTTTCCCAGAGAAATAATTCGAACCACCTTGCTAGAGCATTTGTCTCTGCTAACCAAGGGATGGGAATGGCTAAATCACTGCCAGGTAATCTGCAGGTGTTGCACTAATCCACCGCAGAAATGCTGAATAGAAGTAAATTTAAAGTGCACGAAGTCAACTCTGTTGTCTCAGCTCGACAGAGTTGCATATTTTTAGCACACACAATAAAAGAGCTGCCTGTCACATATGTTTTCGCTGTCTTCCTACTGACTCGCTGGCTAGACTACAGTAGATAGATTTCAATTGGAAGCCAGCAAAAATGTCAGAATTCCCATCCCCGCTGTCCAAAATTTCATCGATTCATTAAAATCGGTATCTTGCACCCCTGAACTTCTCTGGGAAAAACAGCAAACTGATTTTCCATCAAAATTTCCTTACTTGTGATTGTAATCAGCTTCTCTCCTCTTTGTTTTTTGTTATTTTTTTCTCCCATGCTCTCTTCTTCTTTCTGTCTTTCTCTCTTCCTTCCTTCCTTTCTTTCTTTCTTTCCTTTTCTTTCTTTCTTTCTTTCTTTCTTTCTATTTCTTTCTTCCTTCCTCGCTTTGCATTGTGAATGGTTGCATGCCATCTGCCGGTGTAACCCTAACGATGGCTTGCTGGCTCTCTGTAACATCCACCACCACCACCAACAACAACAACAACAACTACAACAACAACAACAACAACAACTACAAATGATACCGTCGAAAAACACACACACCACAACTGTTGCCATGGTTATCATAATGCTCCACCTACCTGTCCATTGCTTCCACCTCCCCCACCTCCTCCTCCTCCTCCCTCTTCCCTTTCCCCCACCTCCCCTCTCCCACCCTCCAAAAAAAAAAAAAGTCCCAATGATGTACAGTGCTACGCCTGCTACTGTCTCTGCAGCAACAACTCCTGCCACAAGTGTCCCCTACGCAGCAACAGCACCAGCCAATCAGGTTTGCTCCTTTTAAAGCTTTCTTTCATCAGTCCCTGGAGCTCTGAATAAGTGCTGCCTTAATAGTGAGCTGCGATAACCTGCAGCTGAGCTTTAGCCCACGCCCAGCCCTCCGCATCCATCCGCCTGCACTGGGCGAGCTCGCACCGGCACCGACGCCTGTGAGTGGGTGCTTCCCCTGGAATTTAAAGCAGAGCGGGTGCTACCGGAGCGAGCCGGCGCCAGCACAGCGTTTGCATCCTCCTCCTTGTCAGAACGCCATATGTTTTATGTCAGTCACTCCAACAAGCACTTCTTCAGAGCTCTCACATTTGCAAAGTAGTAGTTGTGTTGTGTTGCATTACTTCCTGGTTTTATTTTGCATGTTCTGTTTTTTTTTTTTTTTTTAAGTTTTATTTTCCTGTTTTTTCCACTCTCTCGTTGTTGTCAAATAAGCCTCTCCATCTGCAGCAGGGGTGTCATCTGTATTGCTTGTGTGCTGTGCAAACACACACATTCACATGCAAAAAAAAGCAAATACACATATACACACACACACACACACATACATATCAGACGGTTATTGCAGCTCCAGCTGGTGTGCCGCAGATCTCCCAGGTGCCATGCTGGATCCGGTCCTGTACTCACTCCTCCCAGTTTCACCTTTTCGCCTCGTCCTGGTCGTGGGATAAACGGGGAAATAAATCACGTGAGGAAACGGTTTCTGTGCTGCACTCGTGAAGCAGGAAAAGTGACCGCAGATGCTGTCTAAAAATGGCCTCTGGTAGCCTGCTCTCCCGTTGCTGTGTGTCAGCAGGAGCCGGGGAAAGAGCGGCGTGCTTGAATGCCAGAGTGACGCATGTGTGCCCCATTTTAAACATGGAAATTTCAGCACAATGCCGGCACTCTGGCCACACGCAGCTGGCAATCATTTTCTTTGCAGTTCTTCACAGAGGGGCCTCCAGGGCTTTGATGTACACACAGATGAACAGATTACGGGTGCAGTGTCTATGCACAGGTGAAAACATCATTTGGCCAAAAGCCCATAATTTTCAGAACCAGCCAGTTCAAAATTGCCCACAAAAGCTAGAAATTGAATGGTTGTGCATGGGTGTGCAGAAATTGTTTGGATACGGCAAGAGATTGAAGGAACTTGAATAGAAAAACAAAAGTCTGTTCTGAATAAAATGCATTGTTTTGTTTGTTATGTGCTCATTTGAGGGTTGGGAGTGTCCTCTCATGGTATGAACGCACTAGGGTTGGGGTTGGCAGTTTTAGGAGGCGGATCGCCTTCACAAGGTTCAAATATTCTGTATTTAATGGAAATAATTGCTAATAGATAGCATGTGCATTTTAAAATTTGAATTTGTAAAGTTGCGAGTGAGCTGACCCGGGCCTTGAAGTGCACTTCAGACTGTCTGTCGGTGCCAGGTTGCCCTTCACCTCCACTTTCTCAGATGTGAAAGCGTTTCCTCGAGAACTCCCCTTTCATCATCGCCAAAGGCAGCAGCCAGATACGTTGTGCTTTATTGCCCCTCGTGGGCCACCGTTATGTTCACTTCCTGTGAGTCACTGTCTCTTCCTGTAATTGGCATGCAGCAGCAGTAGCAGCAGGAAGCAGAGCTGCTCTTTAAAAATGCATGTGGGACAAGGAGCCAGAGAAACACTGACGTCAGCCCCTCGCTCTGTCTGTCTCCATCTGCCCCCCCACCTCCGTCTGCGCTCTCTCTCTCTCTCTCTCCCTCTCTCCCTCTCTCTGGCTAAAGATCCTTCCTGCTAGGACACAGCAGACGCCTTAAATGACCAGCTGTAGTGCATACAGGACACGGCCCTTCGACTCCAGACCAGCTCCTTGCTCCACCCAGTCTGTTTAGCTGGTTAGCATCAGCCGTTAGCATCTGTCTGTCACCCTGGCTCTACTAAAACAAATTCATGTTTCAGTGGATTTTTAGTGTCACAAGGTCTAAATGCTGCTTCAGAAGTCCTCCAGCCCTACAAATAAAAGAAAAAAATAAAACTTGGGGCAGAAAAGCACAGAGGGACAGGATGTTTCAGACACATTAAGCGGGCCAATAAGGTTATATTCTGCATAATTAGAGTCCATGACCTTCTGCTCAGCCCGGTCTGTCATTCTGACATTACAGGGAGTAACCAATCATGTTGTTCCATGCCCCAAGTCATATTAACCAAGCTAACAGTGTTAGCTTCTCTGACAACGTCATGGCTCCTGACAGAGAGATTGTTACATTATAGTGCCCTCTACTGTCTGAATATGGAAGTGCAAGGCATACACGCCACCATCTCCACCCGTTCATGTGAAGTGTATGTATTGTTGGTTACATGTTATCTGATTTGTCGGGGAACTGATATGTGTTTGAAACTGACTACAGTAAGACTTTATCATGTTGAGCAGGGATACTGCCTTTTGAACTTGAAGACCCTGGGTTCTAGATCCAGTGTCAACCAGCTGCTGCCCTGCTGAAGTGTCTTTGAGCAAGACGCTTTGAGCAAGTCGAAGATCAGGGGTTGTGGACTGGGTTCCATCTGTTCATCTGTCTCGTGTGACTTCTGAGCCTCTGTTGGGCAGTTTTGGGTGAAACTTTGAGGAATGATGGATTTTGACACCAGGATCCGGCATTTTAAATATGAACCCGATTGAACCACCAGCACACTGAATATCTCGGACACTGCTGAGTCAACTTTGATGAACCCTTTGATAATGATGCGTTTTTTCTTTAAAATCCAGTGTGTAGAAAGTGAACTTCATCGGCCTCCCACAGCTCAAGTTTGAAGTAGCAGTGTCTCAAAAACCCCACATGACACACACAAAAAAACAGCTATAAACAAAATGTATTACATGTAGGTCAACTTGCACCAGGCATTTTGGACATCATTACTATTAACACACAGAGTAATACAAATTCAGTGCGTTCAAAATCACAACCCGATGACTAACCACTAAAAAAAAATCTACAATTTGTCAAACCTCCACCATTACCCAGCACACTTAGAGCCAGCCACATCATCAGTATCTGCCATCTCACTGTTGCTGTCCTCCTAACTCGTCTCAGGGCTGCCTTTTCTTGCATGTATGTGTCACTGGAAAATGCTGCTGGTATTAATGCACCAGATCCTGGACAAATAGTACTTGCAAATAATTCTTAGCACTTGTTTATATCTATTTGTACCACCAGATGGGTGGGGTGTGCTGCATTATCTGACAAATCCCACCCATCTGGCACCCATAAATCCGAAACCAAACCATGATAAATGTATTTGCAAATCATATTTCTCCTATATCTGCACTGCACTGCACTACGGAGCTGGCTTTTGTCTGAGCCCATGCACATCACACGCTCTCCAACTGTGGTGACCTTCTGTGATGTGCGATGCGACCAGTGGCTTCTGTCCTTTGCCGGCATTGGTCATTAACAAGCACCATGCTGTTTTGTTCTGCGGTGGCTTGCTGCCAGTGGCAACATCGTGATGGCAGCCAGCAGCTCCTCTACCTGTCTTACCCCCCTGTAGAGACTCATCTCTCTCTCTGTCTGTCTATCTCTCCCTCTCTCTCTCTTCCTCCCTCACGGCAGATTAGTCTTTATCTTCTGAAAAGAGAAGACATGCAGAGGTGACCAGACCGGGGTCAAATGCTATTTGCAAATAATTGTGAGCGTTTGCCATCAGACAGGTGGGGCTTACCGCATCTGAACAGCTCTGATAGTCACAGAAACGTTCATGTGCCATCCTGTGTGGTAACCCCCCACCAATCGGGTGCCTGAAAGAAACCCCAAAGAGTTTGCAAATACTGCTTGACCCAGGTTTGACGCATTGAAGCAATATACAGTTCATGTACCTGTTGGTTAGCTTCAATATCGCGTTAGCCCATCGTTTCTTTTGGTTTGTTACATTTGATTGAAATGCACCATCACAAGAGTGTGTATCAAACCATGGCAATGCACATTTTTACATTACATTACACACACTTTTGTTCAGTATGGCTTTTTAGTGAATTAAGGGATGTTTCTCTTCGACTGCTGAGCTAAAATGATCTCCCGTTGTGTTTTCCCTCTTTTCCTCTTTCTCTTTTTTCTCTCGCTCCTCCAGATCATCCTGAAGTAAGCATCGGGAAGGGAACGGAGTGTCATGAAGCTGCACTAGGAAACCCAAAACAGCCCCTCTGTAAATACTACCTTACCTCTCCCATAGAGGTCCAGCAACCTGCATGCTAAGAGTGTAACACTACAATTTAACCATAAGAACTGCAGTGCCGGTGTAACATACACACAGAATAAAAGATATATATGTATTGCTAGTAAAAACCCTATTAACATGAAAAAAGTCAAAAATATTCCTATGTACAGTACTACATACATAGCCGACACACTATAGAGACGGTGAGGTCATTTTAACAAATTGTTCTCTCAAAGTACCGTGGGTCCCCTCTCTTTTCACATTTGTTTTAAAACCTCTGCACAACGTTCATCCCCTTGTTAGTAAAAACAAAAGTTGCTCGTTTTGCACCACATGACATAGTGGCATAGTGACATAGTGCTCACTTATCGGCGTGGGTGATAGAGGAGTCACAGAAAACCCGCGCACAACCACACCGACGCTTTCAAGGGACAGAGAACTAGAGGGTTTCATTTCGCCGTCTTCGCTTTTCTCTCTGCAAAGCTGAGCGTCCTCGGGGCAGACAGCTCATGTTTTCTTAATGTGACTGTCCTCGTGAGCTTTTCCACTGCGGCCCGCAACTTTCCCCAGCACACCGGTAAAGATGCCATGACAAAGCTCGTCCTTCTCAAAGCCCCTGCCAACGTTTTCATCTCTGGAAACATCTTGCCAAACTGATGTCCAAACGCTGGAAGCAATTGGTGGAATCGACCTGCATAGTTTAACATCCAGCCTCTCTTTTTCTTTGTTTTTGTTTTTTTGCCATCGCCCAAGTTGCGTAGATAGCAAATACGCCCACACCAGTCCTTGCATCTCCCCAATCTAATTTTATTTGTTTCAATGCTGGGTTCAGTTTTGTGTTTGGGAGTGGTGGGATAGATTGTGTGTGGATTTGTGCGTGTGGTTGGGACAGGGGAGGACGGTGCTCAGTGTTGAGAGAAGATAGTAGTGGCCATTACCGAAAAGCCTAAAGGCTTGGGTCTGTGCCAAGGGCTTAACAAAGCTTGTGGGTTAGTTCCAGACATACCAAGCCTTGTGTGCGTGAGTGTGTGTGTGTTTGTGTATGTTTAAGTATGTATGTGGAGACTGATGGTCTGCCGGCAGACTGGGACTTCAAGCGGGGTCTACCAGGTGATGACAACACGAGGCCTGGCAGGACGGTTCGGGGGATTTAAGTGCTAAGACTCTACAAACGGTGCATTTGACGATCCGCGTCAAGCAAAAGATGACTTGAACTTTGACTGGAGGGCTATCTGTGACCGTCGGTTGTCCTGTCCAACCCTGCTATCACCGATAATCCTGTTCCATTTGAGAAAACTGTAGAAGTGCCTAAAAAATGCTCATAAACACCACATGCATCCAGAGTGTATCACTTTAAAGTCACTGACACAACACAACACACTGGTCGATCAATACAGCAGCTGTCAGAAACGCTGAACGGACCTTTGGGAAAGACATCACACTTCACCGTTATTGGAGTCCTGACCCGGTTTTCTAGCAACTGTCCATTAACATCACAAGTGACTTTATCTAATTTGATTAAAAAACAACAACAACAACAACAAAAGAGACAAAACACACGACAAATCAAAAATAGCTTTGTAGAATGTTTGGTGACTTTCATGGTGTACCATCGTTTCTTACCATGGTTTGAGTAGTTTACATGAGGAACGTGAGTGAGAAATTCAGATAAAAAAAAAAAATGTATTGTAAAACTGTGTAATGTATGTAAAGTGTCTCTTATTTTGAGAGTTTATATTCATGGTTCTAGAAATGTATTCAGAGTTATTTAAAAATTTGTGTTGTGTGTACTCTCGAGGTATGTTTGGGCCCCTCCCCACCCCACCTCCAGAACAATCAGTTGTTTTTTTTTTTTTTTTTTTTTTAGCCAAGATCATAAAACCTGTTATTATATCATTTTAGACCAACCCTCTTATTATTTGCTAATGTGTTTTACAAAAGTGTGTTTTAACTCATGTGATACTAAACAATCTTGTTCTTTTCCATTCTCCTATCAAAATTCTGATGTATTTTCATGGTGCTTGATTAACATAGACAATCCACAATCATACTTTAGGTTGAACTGAGGGTGAGGGACAGGGCCTCACTCTGCGTTCTCATTTTGGTTTCATTCACTTTGGTTTTCTTCTCACGCATACACGGTTTGTATGTAATATTTGATTGTGGAAGGTGGTAAAAGTTATATTTTGTTGTAATTTATCATATGTTACTCTTGGTCAAATTTTAGTCAGAAACAATGTTGTAAACTATTCTATTTTGAAATGAATGTAATTTATTGAGCTGTGCTGCGTTCTGCACGGTTGGTCACTTCAAGGTCTAACCAGTCAGGTTCAGCGAATGAGAAGACACACAAGAGCAGGGGGTGGGACTTAAAAGGCGACCCACCAATAGAAAGCTACTGGATCTTTCTTGCCTTCTCATGGAAACGGATCATAGTGTTGCAGTAATGAGCATAGCTATAGAATTGCTTGTGTTGTTGAGAAAAAAATGTTTATTGTATAGATGACATTTTACCAAAAAAAGAGAAGAAAATTTCAAAAAAGATGTACTTTTCACTCTAGTATAATAGTATTTCATAACAATATTAAGTTGTTGCTGTGGCAACCAAAAGTTGCAATTACTAAAGTTCGGTATTTTTGTAAATGACATTGTTAAGTTGATTTTTTTTTTTCTTTTTGCTAGAACACTGTACACAAGGTAGATTGTAAAGAAGATATGAACATTTCTTATTCTTCATTGAGATTATGACAATGACCTAATATTTTCATTAGCAAATAACAGCCTCTATAGAGCTGTAACTGTAACACTTAAATAGATATAAATTCATCAATGTTACATAGATTATATATATATATAAAAGAACTAAATAATCTATAAATTAATAAGTTCAGATGTACAACTCTTCCCCTGACAGAGGACCTCGTGGTTCCACATGAGACATTTTATTCGAGGCGTATGTATCACTAGAGTTAAGGATTGCACTTTTCATATTGTTTAAAGATGTCATCTGTTTTAATTTTCATTCGAGGTTTAGAGGTTACTGCACCCTCGTAGGACAGTAATTGTGCTTATCAATCACAACCAGTTACTACCGGTAAATACTTTAATTGAGAATCTTGCATGGGAAAAAAAAAACGATATTTTTTCTTACTAAATGATAACGTACTGAATGTTTCTAGTTTAAAAAAACAGAAAAAATGTCTGTACACAAAATGTCCTCATTTGGTGACCCACAATGCCCTTGTGTATGGAATCCTCTTGAGATGTAATGTTTTTTTTGAGATGTGTTGGCAGTGACTGACTGATGGTAACAAAAGAGAAAAAATGTAAGCACTTTCTGAGCAGTTGGTCAACTGAGCAGACTCAGCTTATCCAAACACTTTGCCTTATCTTGAGTCCATCGTGCTTAAGGTTTTACGTTTTTAAGAGCTCTTAAGAAATATATTAAAGGAAGACTGTACAACTGGTCTCTCTTCTCAAATAATTTCTCAGTTTCATTTCAAATATATATCTTTATATCTAAAATATGTTTTGTTTTGTTTTTTTAGGGTTGTTTTTTTTTTTTTTTTTTTTTTTTTTAAGGTTTTAGGTTCTCATCACAAGGCCAAAAGGGTTGACTGCAACACAGTGAGCAGTCATTGGTCTCTATTCCTGGTTAGGGCCATGGTCTCCCAAATCTGTCGAGATCTTTTCTGTCCCATTACCTTGCAATGGAACAAAGATCCCATTAGCAGTCAAGGTCCTCTGGGAAACCAGTCCCAGAGCTTGTTGTTGACAGCTTTAGCCAGTAGAGGGCACTACACTGAGGACTGCAGGTGATGAATTGTGACTGCCCGTGCCATCATTGTTGCAGTGTATCCTAACGACAATGTAAAAATGAAATACAACAATGTCAACTGACAACAAGACCCTCATTGGATTTATAGTTTAAATGTAATCAATTTCAGTGTTTTCTTTTTTGCATATATTTTGTGCTATTTTATGTTTCTATAGTCAAATGTTTCTTTTGTTCCAGCAAGATAGTGTAAAATCTATTGAAAGAAAGAAATAAAGAAAATTAAAGGATTTTTTTCCCATGTGTGGACCTTTTAATGTTCTTGGAAGTTTTTGAATCGTGCGCAATCACATCAAGAAAAGGAGGAGTGCAGTGAGCAGTATTTGCAGACCTGTTAGATGGTTGCTGTTCATTATAATTCAGTACCATTAAAGTATTATTATTATTGAGGTATTATTATTATTATTATTATTGTTGTTGTTAGAACAACTTTTCCATCTGTGTTCAGTAGGATTTGCAAATACATGATGACTTATAACTAGATGTTACGGCAAGTGCACACTAGAAATAGCTGCATTCAATAAGGGCCAAAGTCTGGTTGAAAAATAAAGGTTTATTAATCTTATAAATACATGAATCAGCCACGGCTTACTGGCTGATTCAAACAGTCACTCCTGTTCAAACTTCAATATCAGACAGTACTGAAATGAAGGCTGTCATGGAGGTTAGCAAAATGTATGAGGGGTGAGTGATGCCACTGTGTTTAAACTCATTTCATTGCACATGCTCGCTGTCATTTGTGTCAGCAGCTGTGGTCATGATGGTGGATTTTCCTTCATCAGGTTGCTGTGATGCAGTACGGTTGAATAAATGTGGAAAATTTAAAAAAAAAAACAATAAAACAAACTCAACTGCAACTGTGGCAGTGATCATTAATTTGCATTCACCAAATAAATTAACATGTTTATATGAAACAAGCAAGTCTGCAAGTGTTTGACATGACAGCACAGCCTAAACAGCGCACGTTTTACTGCAGCAGAAGAGGACTTGATAGGTGAAGGCTATGTGTATGTCTTTAATTATAAACATCTAAATGATGAACTGCTACACTGCTGAAGCCTCATGTATGTGTAGTTAGTTTACAACTGCATCTTAGCACATTCTGCATCACTCAAAGAATATTTTGGTCTATTTACAAGGTTTCCAAATTCAACTTTCCCCTAAACAGCATTAAGTAAATCCACTTTGAAACTGACTCAAATGGAATTAAAATAAATTGATTGAATATATTTAAATCGGCTCAATTTGTGCTCATGATGCCAATTAATGTAAAATGCATTAACTTTATTAGAGTCTAAATGATAGATTTTCATTTTCAGATTTTCATTATTTGGCTCCAAAGATCTAATGAGGCTCAAACGCCCTGGTGCACTAAATTTTAAACTTGCTGCAAGAAACATAACAGCCAGCTTTTATGTCAAACTGTCAACAAACTGAAGCAGCCGACTAAAGACTTTGACTTAATCTCCATATCCAGCCTTGCTTCAGGAAGCTCAGCATCTATAATAATGATACTTTTCCAGTCAATGAATTGCCTGGACAACAGTCACAAAGGTGCTTCTCATTGCAAATAATGCCACTAAGCTTGTACTACTGCATTGATTTTCGAAACGGCTCACAAACACAATGCATCTCCCAGTCAATTAGTTTTCACCAATTAGGTGCTTTGTTTCCCATAATAACAGCAGCACTTACAGTCATTTGCGGTTTACTTTGCACAATAAGGACTACACCCCTCTCTTTGTTTTCAGATGTCAGTGATGCTTCTCTTAATATTTTAAACACACTGATGCTTTAACACTTCTCCTGGTGGCTTAGTGACACCAACAACGACAACGCCTCTCCTCATTTGGTTTCCATGCTGACTAAGATGCTTCTGCTTCAAGGTCTCCTCTCCTCCTTTGTTCCTCTGTGGCACTAACCACCCCCCATACCTTCCTGGACTATTTGGAGTAACATCCAGTGGAAAGAGCGACTCCAGAGGCGTGGATCCCCAGCGCTGTTGTCTCACCAAGGATAAATAGCCTCTTTGCCCTCAACTCTGCTGCACCCCACTGTACAGAGAAATGCAGTGTTAGCCTTGCATCTGGAGGCGCACGAAAAAGATGTGCCGCCCGGTGATTTCTAATAATAGCCAATCTAATTTTTGCTCCACCGCCGCCTTATTGCATTATGGATGCCTCTGGAATGGTGTCCCTTCAAGATAGCGTGGGAATATTTCAGTAGATGTGCGTCTCAGGGCTAAATGCTCCAAGATCGGCCGCCTGCAAAACCCCAGAGCATCTCGTTTACCGTGGGCTATCACCGTGTCATGCCTGCAGTGTGAGTCTGTGCAAGGCGGCTGTGCAGGGGGATGCGTTTCCTTCATCCATTGCTGAGGACTTTGTTTTCTGCATGCTGGATCTAAGCAGACTGGTGCGCCATGCGGGAGTATAAGGTGGTGGTGCTCGGCAGCGGCGGGGTGGGGAAGTCCGCCCTGACCGTGCAGTTCGTCACCGGGACATTCATAGAGAAGTACGACCCGACCATTGAAGATTTCTACCGCAAGGAGATCGAAGTGGACTCCTCTCCGTCCGTGCTGGAGATCCTGGACACCGCCGGCACGGAGCAGTTCGCCTCGATGAGGGACCTCTACATCAGGAACGGCCAAGGCTTCATCCTGGTCTACAGCCTGGTCAACCAGCAAAGTTTTCAGGACATCAAACCCATGAGAGACCAGATCATCAGGGTCAAAAGGTAAGGCCGGGTTAACTTCATTTCTGAGGCTGATTGAGGCCGGGATGATTCACAGGACACACTGATGTGAATCATCCCTGTCCTCTTCTCTGTGTGTGTGTGTGTGTGTCACCAAATAACTTTATTAATCCGTAAACTAGATTTGATGTGCAGCTGGGGAGTCTTGTGAAGATCTTATCGCAGGCTGCAGGAGAATAGGGGTTCTCAGATGTTTTTTTTTTTAAATGACTGTTTCAGGGTTTTACCCAGACCCTCCCATTTGATCCGATTTTGTCCCAGGACTGCCATATGCTACAATATTTTTTCAAAACATGCTCTAATTAAGGTAATTTCGATGGAGTGAAATAATGTTGACTTTAAATTATTCCTCATTTTGCCGGAGTTCCCCCTGGATCCTGTCAAGGGCCCCTGGAGGTCCCTGAACCCCACTTGGACAGCCACCAAAAGACCTATTGTTTTACACTCGAGCCCAAAACCTCACATCGTCCTCCAGAGCTGAACCTCCATCTGCTCAGCCTCTTCCTCTCTCTGTCTCTCTCTCTCCATCGCTCTCCCGTGCCTCGTGAGAAGATGTTAGCTTTGGTCCATGTGTTCCTCATAAGAGCCCAGCTGTGGCTCACCTGTCATATATCAACCCCGCTGAACTCTCACTGGTTTTGATGTTCTCTCTCTTTCACATGACTAACCCTGCATGGCTTTGATCAGACCAGTCCATTACTCAACAGATCCGCTGAGATCATCTCACAAACCTGGCTGCAAGAGAGCGGAATAAAAGCAGACATCTTTTCCAGAGGTAGTGTCACTTCCCCCTCTGGAGTTGCACTGCTGGATGCCGTTACAGCGACTCTGGGCACTGACACACTGATGTTTTTGGCTCGGTGATTTTCTTTACTCTGGATGCGAGATGACACGGTGACTTTGAGGCCCAGAGGTTGACACGCAATTTGAGCCGGAGGAGGCAATTTTTTTGTGTGTTTTTCAGATGACAGAGACTTAAAATTACAAGGGCTTAGACTGATGACTCCTTAAATCAGCCTTCAGGGAAAGGGCCTCAAGTTGAGGGGGGCGCCCCAGAGGTGGAAGTGTGTTATATTCTGTTTCACACTGCCCTGGCTGGAAACAGGGTTTGGTCAAAATCTACCAAACTGTTCGTGAATAAAGAAAGCTGTCTAGAAAATATGATACAGCCGCTGATGTGTTATCTGAGACAAACTGGAACAAGCAGGAATAACATCAATACAGGCTCGGAGAAAAAGGGAGCTATGGTTATGACAACCAATTGGTATTAGTGCCAAAAAACCCAGACTTAAGATTCGCGATGTGTTCAGTAGTTGTCATCATTAAATGAATATATGGCATTGCCTCTTGTGCACAGGGGCCCATAATTCCTAGCTCCGCCCCTGCTGCTCCAGCACAACTTGACACATCTACTTTTTGAGCATAAAACTCTCACGCTGCATGTTGTGAGAAGCTTGATCCACAGTCAAGTTTATTTATAGAGCGCGTTTCACAAGCCGGGTTGTCACAAAGTGCCTCACAGAAACCCAGAAACAATGAGCAGTGCAGACAGATGCTTTCCACTGATATCACATCATTTCTCAGCAGTAGGAGTGGACCTAGCCGGCTTTGTAACACACACACACACACACACATACATGCACACACACAGAGAGAGACACTGCATCCGTTGGGTGTCCTGTCATTAATGAAACAAGCAGCACCAGCTCCTGGTCTCCATTAGCTGTCTGCAGGAGGTCAGCCTCCCTCCTCAGAAGCTTCTTGCTGAGCCAGCAGCAGCAACAAGCACCACACTGAGATATAGTATGTGCCCACTCACCAGAACTTAATGGGATTGTGTTGGGTTGGAAGCCAAGAAGACATCAGGCCCCCATTAGCCAGTCGTATAAACCGGAGTGCTATGCTGGACTCCTGGCAGAGGGAAGCATGGGAAAGAAGTTTGATCAGAAAGGATGCAGGTGGCATGAAGCCACATTCTCCTGACACACCCCTGCATTGGGCCACATATCACTTTAACCAGGCCATCCTATACATTAACATGTGAGAAGCAGCAAATACACTTCACCAAGCCTCATGCTTAACCTAAATCTGTAGCTTTCCATCCTAACAGTCTGTTCTCACATCGTGCCTGAACCAAATCCAAACATCTCATTTGTACCTCTGTTCGTCTCTTAAGGCTGTTTGCGCTGTCGCCTTCAACACATTTTTCCATCTTAGCTGCGAACAGAGACGGGTTGAATGGCACCAATGGATGCGCAGCAAAAAGAGTGTAAACATCAACTTTATGCCGGTCTGTCAGTCCAAGCCTATGAGAGTTAATTTCACACTTTCTGATAGTTTTGCACAGCTGCTCCAGAGCCATATCAGCTCTGAGTGGACAAACAACTCTCCAACACTGGAAAAACTCACCAACAGGCGTCCAAAAAGACTAAGAAAGTTCCTTAAGTGCACCCCAAAAAAAAAAAAAAAAAAAAAAGCCTAAATGGTCCATCTGCATATATAACATATTTTGCACTGAGACAAAAACAAATATTACTGCACTCACAATAAGTTATGCATATTTCTAGTGTGTAATCACTGAATGCATACACTGTCATTATCTCTAATTAGCAGGCGCTGATGGATTCTGCAGAGGTGAAATTTGGTGCACATTTTTTATCGCGTGGGTGCAGTTGGCTGTGTGTGTGCATGTGTGTGCATGTGTGTGTGTGTGTGTACAGAAGCCATTATATTCAGGCTGAAGATTTGGTTCATTTTTGCGCAGCTTAAATGCAATCTGCTCCTCTGCAGTTGGGACTCTACATCATAAAAAGTAACAGAAAAATAACAGCCGCTACTTGAATAGTAGTTTCTGGTTCTTTCCACCACTGATATTCTCTGTGTTCTGTGTTTATATTATAGTTAGCCACAGGCAAACACCCCTTACATACAGATCCACTTGACTCCGGTACGTCACAGTATAACCAAATAAAGCTCATGTCAGATGCTGGTTATCACAACAACATCTGGGTGTAGCCCTCGTCCTAATCTAATAATCTCCTCGCTTGGATGTTTAAGTTTATGGTTGTATCGACCCGGGGGGGCGTTGCCTTCAAAGCACTTGAGCCGGGCTTTCACGCTGCACTGATGCTGTGTCTAATAGCAGGAGGTGAGCATCACGTGCGGGATAGGGTGGGGACTGAAACTACGTATCCCAGGGGGCACTCGGGGTTTGGGCCCACAGCGGCTTCCCGACCTCAGGCTTTTAGCGTTCGCCGCCAGGAAACGGAGAACAAGGAGGGAGAGCCGTTGAAGAGGCTTGGTTTAAAATGTGCCACAAGTTAAGTGCTCCTCCTCGCCGTATTAGTCCAAGCAAAGTGCTCCGACTTAACGTATTTACCCGGTTGTGCTTGCGTGGCTGTTTTCCCCCACGCAGGTTCACTTTAGGTTCATCTTCCTCTCACAATCATCTGTTACCTCGACAGGATTTCTTTTATCACGTCCCACAACACGGCAACATAATCCAACCTAATTACCTCTGGCAGCGAGATTGTTTTGTTTCATTGTTATCCAGGCAATCAAACTGCATTTATATGGCACATTACATACAATCAATGTGTTTTACATTTAAACAAAACGGAATATGAAATAAAACGAGAGAGAGAGGCAGAAAAAGTCAATAAAACACAAGTCGAGGAAGCATTTATCATATTTCAGTATAGGAACAGACCTCTATAAGCCATGTGATTTATTGCACTCCAGGAATAGGAACAGCACTGTCTGCTAAAATGACACACCAATTTGTTTCTTCTTTTTTTTTTTCTTTTTTTTTTTTTTTCCCAGAATGAATACCTCTAAAACTGATGATTTCCATGAAATTCGGTGGCAAGACAGGCTTTGAGGAACAATCGATTGGCTTGTGCTTGTGATCTGGATCAGGGATGTTCAGCGTCAGACGTTATCCTTCTTTTAGACACAACTCTGAAAATAATAGAGGCAGAGACTTGATTTCACATCCAAAGCGGGCGGTTGCATGCGAAGAAGTCAATTTCATTCGAAGTTGAAGTGACAAGAGTTTTGTCTTCGGGTCTGACAGCAACGTAGCTCAGGTTTTATTGGATGCTTTAAACTGAGTTTGCATCATAAATACAGAAAATGAAAGAGCTGGGAGTTTGGCCATTAAAGATGGAAATGAAGTTTCATTGTAAATTAACAACAAAAAAAAAAAGACTCCAAAGACTTTCTCCATCTGCCGTGCAGGCCCTCTCCTCCTCCTCTGTTTATCACAGGAATGTTTGCGGTTTATTATTTTTGTTTTGCCGCTTTCCTGCCCGTGTAGCCCAGATGCCGACACGCTTCAGAGACGACGCTCGCACTCGTCTCAAGCTTTGTTCCTCGGCGGCGACGTCCCCCGGGACTTCACGCGACGTGGGCGCCACAACTCGGAGGCCCTTGCGATTTTTTTTTTTTTTTTTTCCCTGTCCACTTCCACCAGCGGCTCCGTGCGTTGTAGCCTCGCTGTCACACGGTGCAGCCGCTCCAAAACCGCTAATTAACAACAGATGTAGAGCGCAGAGAGGCTGCCGCGGGGTTGGAGGGCTTCATGTTGGAGATGCATGGGCTGTTCTTTGGTAATTAGTATGTGTGTATGTTTGTGTAAGTGTGTGTGTGTGTGTGTGAGTTTGCGAGTGCTTTGGGGCTTGTGAAAGCGGGGGTTAGTGAACAGTGCTGTAGCTGTTTAGCACAGCAGGTAGCCTTAATAAGGCTGTTGTACCCACAGGCTAAGCACAAAATGTGGGCACCATCCTTTTGTGAGTTTCAACAATGGCTCTGTGTCTGCACCGTGTGTCTTTCCCCAAATGTTGGAATAATACCCCAAAGAGGCGGGGAACAGCGGGTACACGTTTTTGTGTGTTTCAAGGTCAAAGGTCAAGGCCTCGGGTTTAGATTTCATAACGGCAAAAAATATGCCCATAAATGTTACTAAATGACACGTAATCCACTTCTGTGCCAGCGAGGCTTTGCCGGGACAGGAGATAAACTTTGAAGCCGTTCCACCTCCCACGCGGTTACAACCCGGGCTTTTTACGAGCTCCCGCCCCACACACACACACACGTCTCTGCTGAAGTCGTGCACCAAGCGAGTTTACACCTGAAATCCAGTTAAGCCGAAAAAAAAAGCCTGGATGTGAGGTTTTCGTCTCAGTTTGTGTTTGTCCTGCGGGCTCGCCGGCCCGACGGGGGTTTGCTGCTTTGTCTGTTTGGATGATGTCATCGGAAAACTACACTAATTGGTCCTGTCCCGATTGTGACACACAAATGTGCTGAAGGCCGGGGATGACTTCACAAAGATGTTCAAGCGGAGGGACGCGGAGAGAGCCGGCTAAAAATATTGATTTTCCAATGAATTGCGGTCATTTTAACAATCCGGTATCGATCGCTCGAATCCTGAGATCCATCTTTTCACCTCCAGACTGTGCTGCACCCATGGGTGTGTTCGTCATTGCTGCACGGCTGAGCTTTGTCCAAACACACTTTAAAGCTTCACTTTAAATTCTAGTGGAGATCCCAAGGTTTCCGAAGATGCCATATATGTCCTGCCGAATCACAGCGAAGTGTGTATAAAATGATACACGAGGCATCTAGAGATTTTCGATTTGATGGCATATGGGGCCTGAACATTTCACACAGTATAAGTGGGATTCAGCTTCAGTGATGTGTTACACCCTGCAGATACACATCATATAAAATAAAGAATTTAAGGAATGAATTAATGCTTTTTCTGTTTGAGGACGTGTGAAGATGTTTGCCCCAGTGATGTGCACTGTGCCTCCCGTCCTGCAGGGGTCAGGCCTGCAGAAACTCAGCTGACAGATGACATGTTGTGAATACAGGAGTGAGCAATGGCAGGAAAAAATGTAGATCATATAGTATGCAGGTTCCTTCAGCACCTTTATCTTCCTCATCCCTCCTGTTTTCATTTGAGTTTTACTGCTTTGAAATGGAGAGTTTTCACTTTTTGCCTGCACGCCTCCTTTTGAATTCCCAAACAGTTCAAGGCCAGCTCTGTGCGCTCCACTAATCCACAGTGACGTCTCTCCCTCGCACGTTTTTTGAAATGTTTCACTCTGATGCATATTCATACAGGCGCGTAGTTCGAGCCAAGCAATCTGATTGATCAAAGACACGTTCCAAACGGGGCTGATAATTCCCAGAATGCACAGGCTGCCAGCTGCAGCAAACAAGAGGCGAGGACGTCGTGTTGTTTGTCTTTCTCCTGGTTTTGATTCTCACGTGCGTGCGCCGCACTTTGAAGGAAACTTTATCAGACGATTCGCTCGAGGACCTGCTTTCTGGTGATTGTGGGGGATGACGTGATGCGTCAGGTATGAGCCGCAGCTGGAACCAAACACGCCGACGGTACAGGCCGGTTTCCCTGGGCTTCACGCTGAAGTCTTTGAAAAGTTCACGGTGTTAATTTTCTGTTGAAGGAAGTGCAGATCAGCTCAGGAATGTGACTGTTGCGCCTCAGTGATGGAAAAAGCAATATCCTAAACCCTTTTTGACATGATTTATTTAAGCTGCTGAACCCAGTTCCCCTCATTCATATCCCCCCAATAAATAAAGAAATAAATAAATAAAGCCACTTTGGCCTATGAAGACACATTTTTTACAGTCTTGTCTGAAAAGTAAAATAATAATAAAAATATTAATTTAATTTAATTAACAAGAAAGTTTAAAAAGAATCTTATGAGAAAAAAATAAGAATGTCAAGAAAAGTACAAAACAAATGGGACAAATAAATACAATTAAATATGAGCCAATTTTTTTGTAAAAAAAAAAAAAAAAAGTGAAAAATTATGTCTAGGGAAAAAAATAATTTTGAAAAGAAATAAAGGGAATTTCACTCAGGTTTCAAAGGGAAAATGGAAAAATACTCTCATAACTATTACCCCAAGTCATGCATTTACAGTTTTACTACAGTTTCTAAGTATAGAGTATTATTATCCGTAAAAACTTAAATATAAAAAGTGCCACTCAGTCTGCTGCATGTGGGTTTAACTCGAATAATATATATAATTATGTCACTTCATCATATGTTTTGCATGTAAAAGCTTTTTTTCCGCAGTATAACTCGTAAGTCCAGGCAGTCAGAGAGATGTAGAGCAGTAAAAAGTGCAGTATTTCCCAATGACGTATGGCTGAGTTGAAGTATAAACTGCACCTAAAACTCTGGAAAGTAACTCTACCCAGTCTACTTTCCACCCCTGCTGTTCCTAAATTCATATCTACATATATATCTGTGTTTAAAATGTCCCACCGAGGCACTGCGCTGCTTGAGGTGTGAAGAAGAATTGGTTCAAAAGTTCAAAATTTGCCAGCCGACAACACAAGGATGCTCTGTAAATCCCCGCGGGGACAGTTTTTGTGCCGAGCAGTTGCAACTTCTGCTCATTGGATATGGAGGGCGAGGTGGTTTGATATGCAACAACAACACACACACACACACACACACACCCCAGAGATGCGAGTTCCCCCTGTGTCTTTGTAGTTATATATAGAGTTTCTCCCGCAAGGCTGTCAGATTGCATTTGTCTGTGTGGCGCTTCCCCGGTTCACACTTCACACCCTCTAGACTCCGGTTTTCCAAACGCGCGGGCCATGGGAGACGCTCGTCCCGCTGAGGTCAGCTGCTCCTGTGCCTGTGTGTGTGTTTGTATGTGTGTGTGTTGCATGCTGCAGTGCCTTTGGGCGAAATGTCAAGGTGGGAAAGTCTCCAGTATATGAACATTTATGAGCAAGCGCTTTACTTTATCCTTAATCCACTTAGAAATTGGTCACATTACTTAGAATTGTACTTGGAAACAATAATGAGCAGTGGAGATACATTCATACGTGGCGAATTCTTCACAGGGGGGCCAAGTTATGGCCGCCAAAGACTTTTTAGCCTTTGTTTTAACTTGTTAAAGCGCCACGTGGGTGGAGGTCACCGCATCAGCACAGCCCATGTTGTGTCAGGTGAGGTTTCAGTGAAATTTACCTTCAAACGCTTTTCTTAACGAGTCACTTTGTCTCATGCGGACTCTTAAAATCTTGTTTTTCTTCAGTTAAGTGAAAAAGCTGCTTGATCCCACTTCGGCTTCCAGTGCAGTTTCGGGAATTCGCCTGGGAACAGAGAGATAAAAGTGTTGACACGAAGGCGGAATAGTGCACGATGATCCCATTATGATCAAGCCTCGTGATTCAAGAAAATTCTGGAAACGAGTTGATGAGCACTGGAGACAAGTCAGATTACCTCAACGCAGATTTTTTTCCACTGCTGCAGTGAGACGCTGGATGTGAGGCTAAATGGCTTGTGACGATTTTTTTTTTTTTTTTTTTTTTTGCACTGTGGTCTTGCTCAAGGACACTTCAACAGGGTGGATATTTGTCTCTTTCCTAGCAACAGCTGCCGTCCCAGATACCCCGGCTCCTCTTTTTGCCAGCTCCTTTCCACGCCTCGCCTCCTGTCTCTGCTGAGCCGAGTGGCAGCAGGCTACCAATTTGTAGATAAGAGCTCATTTCTCAGTTGCACCAGCAGATCAATAAGTCAGACTCACAAGGCACTTAGGAATGACTGATAGCCGGGCTATTACCGCAGGTGATATGTGCCAAGATCTATGGACTTGCTCCATTACCTGTCGCGAGAATATATTTCCTCTCTGACTGACATCCTTTAGTTATTTCATAAGAGAAAACATGAAGGGTGACACAGTGAAATGAAATATCTGGCGTCCAGCAAAACATGAGACATGCATGATGCCACATGAACGGAAAAGTCATTATGAATAGAAAAGACTCTCTGAAGGCCTTTGCTGACAAAAATAGACACATTTGAGAATGTGATTTTTTTTTTTTTTTTTTTTTGGAGACGTGACATATTTTGACGAGCTGACCTCGTTTGCCTCTTGATTTCCAGTCTAACAAGTTTCATAACATTTATTTTCCCTGGGTTATTATTTGATATAATGTAGCGTACCCAGTTTTCCTTCGGGGGTCAATAAAAGTGTTTCTGATTCTGATTCTGAGTCTAAAATGCAAGAAGAATATGCATATGTAATAAATATAATGGAGAAAACACTTATTTCCAAGGCATGTGGGCAGCGTTCATGCCCTCCCCTTGTCAGAGGACCGCATTAGCTTTATTCAATTATTCAATAACCTATTCCATTACTCGCCCCAGTCTGGTTTGTGTGTATTGATGCCTCGCGGGGAAGAGCATTGGATTTGTCAGCTGCATGTTGGGAGAAGAAAGCTTTTGATCCGTTAAGGCACGCTCAGTGCATGATCGCAAGATATGAAGGGAGGAGCGAGCCAATTTAAACAAGCATTGGAAAGCATTAAGTGTCGGGCTTTGCATGCCATTAGACGGTATGGCATGAGACGACGCTGGAAACGGCTGCCACGAGATGCTATATCCAGAAATGCAGCCCAACGTGGCATTCGATGAAGATGGTTATTTTTTTATTTTTTTTTATTTTTTTAAGGCAGCTGATGAGCGCTGTGCCGTGGATAAACGTGAGTGTGTGTGGCCGCCCGCTGAGATCGGACACCCGGGGACGGCTGGTGGCCTCCTGGGTAGCCGTTTTCTGCCTTGTGCATTGTTCAAAATGCTCATTGTTGCAGCACCTAACAAATATGTAGGCCAGCGCTGCACACACACACACACACACACTCACATTGTCGGTTTAGTGTTGCATAGACACACAGCATTTTCTCTTTGTCCTCTCCCTCCCTCGTCTCCCTCAGGTATCCGCAAGTTCCTGTAGCCTTGGTATGAAATAAAGTGGACCCACAGGGAGATAAATTTCACATTTCACATGTACAAAAATGTTTACTCCACTTCTCTCTCTCTCTCTCTCTGTTCTTTTTCCACATCCTCATTGCTCCCCTATCTCTCCCTCCCTCCCTCTCTCTCTCTCTCTCAACTCTCTCTCGCAATTTCAATTTATAGCTGCTTAATTGGCACCTATGCATTATATTAATCATCTCATGAAAAGAAGACATCAGATATAATATAAACAATACAAAAATGTGGCCGGTAAATCACATACTGAGAATTGTAAGAGATAAGGGAAATACGGGAAATAAAACAAAGCAATTAGGTCGACACAAGCTGGTGGTACAGTAGTTAAGTTAATATTTAATCTGGGAGATTATTGGTTTTTAAATTATGTAAGGTAAACGCACATCTCGCTGCAAGGTGTGTTGATTTAGATTGCACTCCTTTTAATTATTAGGAGGTTTGGTGAACTGCTAGGTGGATGTTTTCTAATTTATTTGAAAATTGGACAATAGAAAAAGGAAATGCATTTGATTGTCAGTGGCTAAATGGCATTATTTGATCACTAATTCTGCATTTTGTGTCTCTGGTTCCCAGGTACCAGCAGGTGCCGGTGGTGCTGGTGGGGAACAAGGTGGACCTGGAGGGCGAGCGGGAGGTGTCCCCCAGCGAGGGCCAGGCGCTGGCCGAGGACTGGGGCTGCCCCTTCATGGAGACGTCGGCCAAGAGCAAGACCATGGTGGACGAGCTGTTCACCGAGATCGTCCGGCAGATGGACTTCTGCCCTCTGCCGGACCGGAGCGACACCTGCTGCTCCGCCTGCAGCCTGCAGTAGCAGACGGGCTCGCCGCCATGTGGACGGGACGGACGGACGGCGGGACGAGACGGCGGATCTTTAGGGGTTAGAAACCACGATGCAAGCGATGAATCTAGATAGGATTTTAAAGGACGAAATTCACCATAAAACACTTAAACCACTTTTATCTGGACCCATTCTGTTGTTCGGCGGTGTCGTCTTCTGGAAAATGTCAAAGCGTCAGCGTCAGGGGTCGAAGTTTGGTGTCGGGCCCTCACAATCAAAGAGCAAGGGCTTCTTTCTAGAGCCGCCGTTTTGCACGGACGTTCAAAGATCACACAGAGGAGGAAGAGCTGGCAACACTCGCCCTCTCTCTCTCTCTCTCTCTCTCTCGCTGTTACTATGCCACCACTGTCACTGTTGTCGGTGCTGCCAACTCTTGCCCAAGGAGCGTAGCTGTTTGCTGCTCGAAAAGTTTCTAGAAGTCGCCAGATGATGTCATTTGCTAATTTGCATATCAATATACTTGCTGCGGCTCCTGCTCTCAGCGCAGGGAGGGGCTCCACTGTGTACGGGGGAGCATTATGACGGTCACACCGCTTCGGATTAGACAATAGCGCGGGTTAAAAACATCAGCCGTCCTGATGAATGACCAGCTGCTACGGGAGGCAGCACATGGCCAGAAAATGTAGCTACATTTATTTGTCACCGGGCGCTTTTGAGAAATAAAGTTGCCAGAGAGGCTGAGAAAAAGTTCAATCACCAAGTTGGCAAGAGTGGCTGTTGCTCTCTCTCTCTCTTTCTCTCTCTCCGCCGGAGTCAAAAGGCATTCTGGGAAAAAGTAGCAGAAGCAGAAATAGACAAGACAGGTTGAGGGAAAGTGGGTAAACACAAAGTAAATTGCAGCACTTTATCACAAAGCAACTCCTGGAATGCGTTGGACGTCACAGATTGATGATGTATAAAAGTGTATATGAGAGTGGATTTTACCTTTAAGGGGAAAACAGCAGTGCACCGCCCCACCTCCCACCACCATCCTTCATCCATCCTTACATTTTCTTGGATTTCCCAAAGGCAACATAGTGCCAAAACCGTCTTAAATAATAAAAAAAAGAAAAAAAGAAAAAAAAAAGCCATCGACGAAGAGTGCTAGATGCGTTAGGCGTTCCAAACGAGGATTGCAGTAAACTTACAGTGTACTCAGTGATTTTATTAGTCATGTGTGCTTTTTGCTCTTGTTTTTTGCACTCCGGGGGCCATTTTTGACAGTGCAACTTGTGCCAGGCAAGACCAATCGAACACAGAGAGCGTCTGCAAGGATGTCAAATCAGATCAGACGGTGGACTGAGGGTGACCCCCACCGTGCAGGGGTCATGATGAAAGTCACACGTCTGGTTTACACTGGGCCTACATACAAATGAATGAATATATGAATGAATGAATGTTTTAAAAAGGAAAAAAAAGAGGACTGCAGCATTAGTGAGGGAGGGGAGGGGGTCCATTTGAAAGTTTGAATCGCTCACCGTTGGACGACGTGTGCATGTTTTGACGAACCAAACTCACCCAAAGAGACTGAATCAAGCCGCCATCAGTCGGTCATGAACGTGCACCGCGCACCGTCCTCACGCCACCAATCCAAAACACCAGACAGAAAAATCAAATGCCTTCTTTTCAACATGTTAACATCAGGCTTGAGAACTTCCTATGTGTAGCTCATCTGTGTCAAACCACAAGATATGTTAGTGGTCCAACAGAAACACTTATTTTCAACAACAACAACAACAAAAAAAATCAATAAATCTTGATTGCACCAATGTGTCTGCTCATTTATTGTTGAATGAATTTGAATAAACGATTTAACACAAATGAGAGTGAGTTTTTCGAGATCCTCTGTTTTCTTTTGGATGGAATAACCAAAATTTTGTCAATCACAGATGTACCTACAATTGTTTAAATTTTGCTTGTTGTAATTTATGCCATTAATCATGTTATAAGGGGTTGTTGTTATTTATCAAATGTTGCCTCTCTCCTGGGAATGCAGCTTTTTGATTTCCTCCATGTTGCACAAATCAGACATCGGTGCAAATGTAAGCCACGTCTGCTGCTTTTAGAGCATGCGAAGCTTTCCTCAGCTTTGCCGTTCACTGGTTTGAATATTTCCCCCTCCATCTCGCCTCTCGCTGCCAGTTGGCCACCTTGAAAACAACGCGCCACGTGAAGCCAAGCACTTTGTATTTATTTTGTTTTTCCCCTTCCAGCCGGATGAAGTAGAAAAAGCAACTGCACGGCGACAGAATAAGAGAGTGTGGCCTAAAATAATTCATACCAGGGAGCAGATATGTGCCATATAACACTGGTAAACGCTAGTCATGATTTATTATAACCCGTTAAGATGCCAGATGGGTGGAGGTTGAGCAAATTGGACACACACTGAGCGCCGGGAAAGTCTTCAGATGCTTGATCAGTTGGCTTTTCCATAATTGAGAAAGTCCTTGACACTTTCTCGATCGTCTTCATGTGACAAGCCTCATCTATCTGATTCTCCAAGCAGGTTCAAACAAATACCAAGAATAGAAGACAGGGCAAAGCTGATATCAGTGATCAGTAGTAAGTTGGACTCCATTTTGGCTCTAACTGGTGCTGAAAACCAACATAGGGAAAAGAAAAACCTGTTGGTGTATATAAAACTGGTGTATTTCTTATTTTGCATCGTGGCCTCTGCTGTAAAACACCCACAGGAAGCAACCCTGCAACAAATCACTGTTCAACTAAAGGATTTATATTTTGCCCTCCAGATAAAGTTTATAAGATCTTCACTCATTGTGGAAGTAGCTGGTGAGCTCTGTTAGTTAGCAGTAATCTGGCTCCATCTCGGCCCATGTCTGGATGATTTATGATGTTTGGGTCCTGCCGCTGCGTTCCCTGGCCCAGCAGTCTGCCGCTGCCATTAGTGCCAACACTTACTGCTGATTCCAGCTCTGGAAATCAAACCAGCATTTGTCAAATTGTGAGTGCTATTAGGGTCCATTAGCAGATGATATTGGGAATATGTAAGACTTTCACGCCAAGATCATAACTTTGGATTCTATTCAATCTGTGTAAAGGACAATAATCTTTCATCCCTTATGAAGAGGAACTTTAGTAATCCTGTCATAAATATTTCTAAGGTTACTCCACAAGCTCACACCATAACTACACTTTATGAATTTTAAAGGCATATTAGACTGAGTATGACCCATAAAGTATACCATGTCCACTATAGTAGGCTACCTCAGGAACATTTAAGTCTGCATATGAGTATTACAGTGTTGTTGTTGTTTTTTCTTGTGGAGGGAATCAACCTCTTTGCACTTTATTGACATTTTTTGACTTTAATATTTTTTTAATTCATTCATTTATTGATTCATTTATTTATCTATCAACATGAAAATCAATATTTCTTCAATTTCTCTTCAACGGGCCTCACTGGAGTGAACAGCAACAGCGACACCTGCTGTCTCGTACGGGAACTGCAGCTTAGCGTCGTTCACGCACGGAACTCTTGAGCTCTCCTTCAGTTCCGCTCCGGACCCAAACACAAGTCGTACAAGAAGCAGGCATGGCGTCCTTCACCTGTGTTCTGTAACAGACATTTACCCCTGTCCTCTGTTATAGCTCTTTTCTCTTTTATTTGAATGTAGTGGCGGAGGTCTCTCTTCACAATGTCGTGTAGGACCGCTTGTCAAATTTTCCACCGCCGTAAGTAACGCCTGTTAGCATTAGCATGGGAGCTAGCTGTTATTACTGTAGCGACCACACACAGGCTTCAACTAACAAGTTCACGTTTATTTAAATCCCAATTTATTTGTTTACAGTCTCAAAGGAACATTAGACGACTGCACAAAATTTAGTTCTCACTGTTATCCTCTCCTCTCGTCAGGTTTGGCGTCCACAGCAGCAGCGGCCGCTCGTCCCTCCGCGGCGGAGGTGCGCAGCCAGCGGAGCGCCGTCTTCTCCAGGGAGCAGGCCCGGCAGAGGGCTCTGTACCCCCGCGTGGAGAAGATCGAGGTGACGGTGCACGGGCCGGGGCTGGAGGGCACGCTGCTCATCATGAACAGAGGGATGTCCACCCCGCTCAGCTGTGCCAGGCGTGAGTACACAAGGCAGGGTTAGAGGTCAGGAACTGTGCCCTCCATATGTCACACCTTCCCCTCTCCACTTTTGGTAGTTCAGTTTATCTGCCACAGCCTTGAAGAAGAACACACCTCGACACATTAATGGTTCCCAGTTAGCTGTCAGACTGTGTACACCAGCTCCCTGTGGCCCTCCTCTATCTCCCTCAGTGCTGTCATAAGGGTCGGTGACTGAAGGTTTATGAGGAGTTTATTATTAGGGAAATAAATAAGAAAGAGCTGTTCTCCCTCATATTAATCGCGCCACATGGGAGTCTGGTTAGGATTAGGGCTAAGGTTAGGATTTAGGTTGGTTTTGGTCTAATTTAGGAATTATTTAGGGTCTGGGTTTGGTTAAAGTTAAGCTCAGGTTATGTTGGGAATCTTTTATTTCATGCTATGCTGACATGCTTAGGGTTTAGATTGGTTTGAGTCTAATTAGGTTTGGGTTAGGATTAAGGTCATATTCTGTGTTAAATAACTCTTGTAGCGATTTGAAGTCAGTTGTGGATGCAGACAGATGTCCTGTGTGTCTCCCCCAGACCTGACAGACTACCATGTGACCAGCTCGGCTCTGGCGCTGGTGGACGGCGAGCCGTGGCCGCTCCACCAGCCCCTCACCCGCTCCTGCTCGCTCTCCCTGCTCACCTTCAAAGACGCCGACCCGTCGCTGGTCAACCAGGTACTGAACTGACCCACACAGCGTCCCAGGAGTCCTTTTTTTTTTTTTCTTCCTGAGCATCAGTTTTTGTGTTCAGCATTAATGTCTGATAGATTATGACTCTCCTGACGTCATCAGAGTCAGAAATACTTTATTGATCCACGAGGGGAAACTGGGTCAGCTGCAGTTGCTCAAATCTCAAGAGAGGATTATGTTACAAGCATAAGTGAAATTATAAGAAATACAAAAAGAAATAAATGTAAAAAATGTGCTTTAGGGAAAAAAAAGTGTGCATTATGTATAGATATGTACATAATCCTACTTGTGCATTTATCTCAGTTGTAAAAAAGAGTGTGCATTTTGTATATGCATGCTTTATTCATGCTGTATCAGGACACACTACTGCCTCCAGCTGATATTTGCTTGCATTTTTTATAATTTCAGTGATAATATTTGTAGTGATACTAACAGTACTGATCACAACAGTGCTGCAAATTTTAAAAGAAGCAAGTAATCAAGACATGAACAGTACAAAAATAGAGGAAAAATAATAAATTGATAATCAGCAAATACAGAGAATTCAGTGAATAATCAGCGAAAGTCACAAAAATATTGGAGAATTTTCCAAATGACTAACCTTATAGGAATATGTCAGGGTTATCATCCAACTTGTTTTGCATAATTATTGCATTATATGGTTTTTAACTGTGATTATAAATTATATGACCACTTCTCTGCAGCACAGTGGACTGTTTGCAAGTTTTCTGAGCTGAAAAACAACATCAACAAAGCAGGAAAGCAAGAAAAAAATCATGGAATTAGTGGAAACCCTGGTGTGCCCTGTTGTTTCGTGCAACCGCAGCCTGCATCACAAATTTGGATTAGAGCATAGGCGCCGAATGGCAAATATCCAGATGGATGCAAAGGTGTTAAGTCACCGTCTGGACCACAAATCCACTTAAGCTGAATCACCTCCAGCAGCAGCCGCAGCAAATCAGGCCTCGGCCGCCCGTGTTTACATTCCTCGTTTTCTGTCGCAGCTCCAGCTTTTACCCCACAAGTCCAACAGGTGTGCTCACGCACGGCGCTCTCTGTCCCTCAGGCTTACTGGCGTTCCTGCACCGCCCTGCTTGGCCAGGTGCTAGAAACCGCTTTCAAGGACGACTTTGCGGTGGAGCTGCTCCCCACGCCGGAGATGCCAGGTAGGAGACGACTTCTCCTCATCACGAGGTCGATGTGATCACCAGCAACGACTGTAGATTTGTGTTGATTGTTCCCTCTTTCTCCTGCAGTCACTTCAGGAGCCTTCTGCTGTGACGTGGTACTGGACCCTCAGCTGGACTCGTGGACACCCTCCGAGGTGTGTGTGTGTGTGTGTGTGTGTGTAATTCTATTCAGCCTCTGCAGTCATCAGTTTCCAGCCACTTTCCAAAACAACTTTTTGAAATATTGCAACAAATAAACAGATGAGATCAATTAATAGGCTGCCTGAATGTAAAACGCAGCGACATCAGTAAACACATCCACAAGAGAAATAACCTCAACAACAATGTATTTTTTTTCTATACAAAATCCTTACATATCCTAGATTTTCTTCACCGATCTGAAACTTTTCCATCTGAATCAGGCGTAAAAACTTCACTGTATTATTTAGGTCATTTGTCATTGTTTCCATTCATTCTCTCTAATTGAATACATCATAACTCACTTCAAAGCACTTGGATGGAAACCCAGCTATAGTTAGCCAGGCTGCTTGGCACAGGCACTGTTTTTCGTATCCTTAAATGTCCCCGAGTTTTGAGGTACCTCTGTAATATCTCCAGTTTAGTTGAGGAAAAATACAAATGGAGCTTTTGGAAATGTGCAAGGGGAAAAAAAACAAAATGTGTGTCCCTAAAACATGAATCATTTTTGTTTCAATTTTCTTTATTGTCCGAAATAAAGACTGTTTGCCATTAGAACTCGTTGTGCATGAATAAATCAGTCCCAATATGTAAATGTGTGAATGTACACTTGATTATTATTGGTTAGTGCCTTTGATCACAGGTGAGTGTGAATGTGAGTGTGAGGTGGCATTTGTGTCACTTGATGCTTTTTTTTTTCCCTCTCAGGAGTCGTTGCGTTCTCTGACCCGCGGTGCCCAGCAGCTCATCCACCAGGACCTGGCCTGGGAGCCCCTGGAGGTGGCGCCCTCTGTGGGTCTGGAGGTCTTCTCACACAGCAGGTAGACTGACTGTCTGTCTGGCAGGTTAATAAACACCTGCATCGCTCTGTCTGCAGCTGCATTTACCTCCATAGCTCTTTTTACAGTGCTGCTGTTGAAAAGGGCTCTCCTCCTGCTCTATCCTGAAAATATGTTGTTTAATGCCTTTTAACAGTTTTTGTTCAGACATAAACTTAAATCAGACTTTTGAATCTGAAAAATAATGTCTCACATTTATATATCATGGGTAATTCAAAATTTTAGACATGCAAAGTCATTGATAGGGCATGCTACATTTGTTATGCAGTGTGAAACCTGAAGATTAGTTTGTTCTGCAGCATTTAGTCTGACTCTATTTTGTTGATCAGAAATGTGAGGTTTTTAAACATAATAACAATTCATGCACCCCTCTACCCAGACATAAACAGGAGGAAGTGGAGGAGAAGGCAGCACAGAGCTCCAGAGGCACCGTGATGCTCTACAGGTAACACACACATCCTAGTTAAAATCCTCACGAATCAGATCACACACACCCTTTGTTTCCATAACTACTGTTTATCACAAAACACCCACAATTCACTGCAGACGGCTGCCTCACCTACACACTGCTACATTAACTCCTGCTATAGACGCTCCTCTCCACCTCCTGTTTCTTCTTGCTCCAACACTGCATCCCCTCCCTTCCTTTAGATGTGGCGACCATGTGCTGCTGAGTGGGGGCCCCCTGGTGGCCAGGACGGGCCTCTGCTCCCAGTACGAGGTGACGGCCCTGCACAGCCTGGGACAGGGGCCCCGGGGCCTCCTCCGCCGAGCGCAGGGCCTCTCCCTGCCTCTGCAGCTCCAGGTGAGGCAGATCAGGGTGGATTTGGATTTTAATGACAGAAAAAGTGAAAAAGTAATTGATCAATACAGCAGTGGGACAGAATAAGTGTCCTCATGTTAAATAGTGGAAGTGTGTCATGACAGTTTGAGTGTGTATTTTATCCAGTTTTTTTTTTTTTTTTTTAATTCTTAATTTCTAGTGTGTCCCAGAGTTTCCTCTAATGTTAAATATGCACAGAGGGGCGCCCTTCTTGTTTTTAACTGTTAAAAAATTCATTAGATGCACTTCCAGTTGAGGATTTTCATGTCATTTGATCTAAATGCTGCTTCAGACTTTTCCCCTCCCCTGCCATGAAGAAAACTGAGGGTGGAAATGCTGAGTATTTGTAATTTTTTTTGGTACCAAAAAAAAATAACAGCACAGAATATTAAATATCAGTGACTGCAGCGTAAAAATATTGAAGTTGATATCAACCTTCAAGAGTGTTGTCAGTCAGACTCTGCTGTGCATGCAGATACAGTTTTACGACACGTTTGCATCTTAATGACGGCTGCTTCTACTCTCTCGTGTGTGTGTGTGTGTGTGTGTGTGTGTGTGTGTGTGTGTGTGTGTGTGTGTGTGTGTGTGTGTGTGTGTGTGTGTGTGTGTGTGTGTGTGTGTGTGTGTGTGTTGCACTGTCCTCTTGCGCATAATATAAAGTCTTTATGAACTTAAATTGCCACATTAGTCGTCAGTTCGTCCTTGCACTCGCGACACCGAGGCGATGTCACGTGCATTTACTCTGCTCGGCAAATAAAGTGATTCCCTGTAAAACGCCGGCTGTCCCACAGGCGTTTGGCTTCCTCGTGCAAATCAAAGCGGTGTCGTCACCGAGAAACAAACGGAAAATTGAGTGACATTGAGCTCTCCTTCCACTTGTTGTGTGTAATTGCACGTATGCCGCAGTGCCTGTAATTTGTCAGAGGCAGCATGTGCGTCCGAGTCACCTTCCCTCTCTCTCTCTCTCTCTCTCTCTCTTCAGGCTCATCACACAGTGTGGAGGAAACTGAGGCAGAGGGCAGAGAAACTGGTGAGAACCTCCACAACATTGTGGTTTTCTGTCTCAGGCAGCCGTCCAGCAGCTCTGGTGTCAAAGCTGAAGTGTCGGGGGCCGGGCGGGGAGGGCCGTCGGTGTCAGCGGGCGCCGCTCGAAACACTGGCCGCTCGTCCACATGCTGCCTGTTCCACATTCGGCCAGCCCGATCCCAGGCTGTCGTCAGCGCTCAAAATCTCCAAAGGCAGTCAGAGGTTATAATTGAACACTTTAGGCTATTTTTATTTCTTCTAATTTATATTTTGGCAAAAAAGCAGAGGGAGGCGATGGCGATGTAGCCCGTAGTCTTCAGGAAAAGCAGGTCTCATCCTCTGCATGAAGGACAAACCGCTGTTTTCTGAACTCCACATCAAAGTAGCAGACACTAACTCAAGATCCAAGGAAGGAGTATTTTTAAACCTCTTTAGGTTCAAGGCACTTATTTTTGACTTTGTACATCACGACACCAAGATTGATGCAAAACTGGATCTGTTCTGTCTGAGCATAACCGAGCTCGACTCCAGCACTAAAGGAGATGCATAAATTCTTCAAATTCAAACTAGGCTACGAGTTAATTTTGGATAGAGCCATCTAGGCGAAATGTATTCTGCTGCAGCCTTGCTGGCGTTGTCCATGCATCAGTGACTGCGTAATGAAGAAAAAAAAAGAAAAAGAAAAAAAAAAGATGTACTCATTAATAGACACACTTAATTTTGGCAACTGATGACATAGTGTGCCATGTGGCCTAGATTTCATTTTCATATTCAGATTAAATTGTTGAGGGAATTGAAATTGCACTTTTTATTAAAGACAAAAGGAAGGAGCGGAGAAGATGTGAGCGATGGATCAAGAGAGGAAGCGGAGAAAACTTGGATCAGCTCTTTCTGGCACCCGTCCACTTTTCCCTCTGTGGGGTTTTATGAGCGGAGGGTTCATATAGACTGCAGCAGGACCGGGCTGACATCACTTTTATGGTTTTAGAGGACACAGGACCATATTATCACCTGACACTCATTATGAATTGACAACAGTGATTAATAACAGCGCTGCTCTTTTGAACTCGAACTTAATTGTCTCTTCCGCTCCCGTCCTCGGCTCTGCAGAGATAAAGTTTTTAGCTCGAGTTGAAACTTGCAAGCCGTGGGGAACATAATCGCCTCTGGTCTGTGTTAAATGGATGAGCATATTCGAGATAGAACTGAAAAGATGAGCTGATTAAGCCGTGAGTTCATTCATCAGTTGAAACTACTTAACATTTGCTGCCTACGGCTTCAAAAATGTTGAGATTTTCTTGCTTTTTTATTTATTTCATCATATTATAAAATGAAAAGTGCTCATTCTGGTTGCAGGTCAGACTAAATAAGCAGTTTTTAAGACACCATTTGGGTTCTGACAATTTTTAATAAGCATTTAATTATTTTTTACATTTTAGAGATGAAATTATTAACCAGTTAATCACAAAAACAAGGAAATTAAAGAAATGGAAATATCACTTGCACCTCTAAATTTAAATAAATGAATTCATTGTTAAGAAAGCACTTAAAGGGGAAGTCCACACTAAAACAGTTGAACAGCTACTGGGCGGTGGACTTGTGGTTTGGTGGAGTGTTTTTATTTTTCCTGTGAATACGTGGACAAAAATAGATGGCAGGACATCATGTCAACATGTTTCCAGCGCAGCCACAATGGAAAACCTTTCCACTGTGGTCAACATCACGTTTGGCTGCAGCTTTCCTCTGTCCACAGTCATGTGACATGCTCCTCCTCTCCTCAGGTCAAGGTGCCAAAACCCGAGCAGCTGACTCCTCCTCCAGCCGAGCCCACTCCTCCTCCTCCTCCTCCTGCAGCCAGCCAGTAATGACCTATGTACAACCCCACACACACATGCACACACTTTACCATGTACCCGACTGTAATATTTGTTCAATAAATGTGTAAAAAGCCGTCACAAATCATTTCCCATCATCTCTTTCTTGTGTAAATTGTCGACAGGTGAAGGGAAATGTTTTCTTTTCCTCTGTCGGTGTCTGTGCACAAAACATCAGCTTCTGGTGTCGCCGTGTGTCTGTAGAAAAATGTTAACACTCCCATGGGGGGCCTTTGCTTTGGCTTATAGCTGTTCAGCTGGTAGTGTGTGTGTGAGAGTGTGTGTGTCGACGGGAATGTGAGAGAGTGAAAATGGCAGCACATCCATGCTTGTGTGCTTGTGTGTATACAGTGCAGTCAGCAGTTTGCTTAAAGAGAAAAGTGGAATTTGTGTGTGTGTGTGTGTGTGTGTGTGTGTGCGTGCGTGCTGGCTGCCTGTCAGGCATCAGTGCAGCTGTTGCGTCTGTCACTCTGACAGGTGGCTCCAAATCCTGAGAGTGTGTTGGGAGACATGTGTGAGAAAGTGTGAGGACTCAAAAACACTCACGAGGTAATTTTCCACTTTTTTCCCCCCCAGGATTCCAGAGATTTCGATACCAGCAGCGTTTCCCACACTTAGGCTGTACCTGGCAGCGCGCCCACGTATATTTGGACCCATTTTGACAATTGTTTGCATTTTATTCAGAGAGAGGGGAAAAAAAAAAACACATTTGCTTATCCGTTCCAAGAAAACAACGCACTTTTCTCCCAATTTGGCTGTGACGTGCGGACATGTTTCAAACAGTCCAATTTGGTCCAATTCCAGCCTAAATCCTTTAGCACTAATCCTTTACCACTTGTTTTTTTTTTTTTTTTATCAAGTGAAAACAAAGTGGAAGCAAGCAGTTACTCACCCAAACTCTTTGTTTATCCGTCGCAGTCAGACTTCCTCACGTTGTTAAATTGCGGCGAGCAGGTAACCGTTTGTTTTAGTAACTGCTAACTTCCACTTTGCAGCTTCATAGTTTGACTCAGTTTTCAGCTCTTACTCTTTGAGATGCTTAAAAAAAAAAAAAAAAAAACAATAGTGGCAACATTTCCTCTTTGCACAGACTCATACAGAGCAGGAAAATTGTAATATGTTACATCCGAGTGATGCACAGGACAGTTTTTGTGCGTATCCAAATTCACCCACTCGCTTCTTGGAGGGAAAGCGAAGCCAGGCAGCGTATTGTTTGTGGTCGGGTTTCTCTGTTGAACACATGCGACCTGCGCACGGCTGCCGTTTCAAAATAGAACCGACACGACACATGAAGGCGCTGACGGATTGAGATGTCAGTCACGTTAATTTATTTGGAATTTAATCCATAACTGGTGTTGATGGTAGATTTGCACGGCCTGCCTTGTTTTTTTTCATCCCACTGAAATCAAGAAACTATTTTTCGAGAAAGACTTGGCCAGGAAATCAATATAAAGAGACGACTTTGTGATGAATGCAGTATGAAAACAAATCACTGTAACTGTAATACTGCATTACAGCCTCACTTTGTGGCTCAAGTATTTAGTCGCATTTTATTTGTATTTGTATTTGACCTGGCTACCCCCCTGTGACATGATGACACATCACCTATCTTTGTTTCTCACAGTAGTAACAACAGCAGGAAATTACAACTCACTCACGGGAAACAGGACAGGACAATATGGCCTAAATAAATAAATAAATAAAAGCTTGATTTTTTTTTTTTTTTTTTTCTTTTCACAGTCTTAGTCTAGTTCAGCCGTGTTACAGACAATGGGTAATATTATTCTCAACAGTAATAATAAAAACAGTACAACTAATTTAAAAATGAAGCTAATAAAATATAAATAAGATGCCTATGAGATAAATGAGAAATTCAGACTATAAAGAAGTGCATGATAAACAGTACAGTTAGTTAAAAAGTAATACAATATTAGCAAGATATTAATGATATGACCAACGGCAAAGAAAACTGAGCAGTCCTCTGTCATATCCAGTGGACGTACTGGAGTTAATGTAGATTTTGCAGCCTCCACCCCATGTGGGGGCCACAGGTGCCCCCTGTGTCATTTGAGCCCCGTCCTGAGAGCAGCTCTGCACGCCCCTGGGCGGACAGAGGACAGACACAGCAAGAGAGAGCAAATTAAAAGTTTTCTCTAGAAGTGAGCCGTAAGCACTTTAATGTTCCGGTTCTCGATGGCAGTGAACATTTTTGATGTGTTTAGTCACATTTAAAACCCAATCAACAAAAGGCTACAGCGAGAAGACACAGGGCAGACAAGACAAGTCGACAGGGCGCAGCTGTCTCCTCCATTCAAACAGCCTTCACACCACAGCAACACACACCCAAACGCCGGCCGTGTGCGAGACACACCCAGCCACATATGCCTCAGACTCCGAGCCAGACGCACCATCACGCACCAATTGAGATGTTTGAATCTCTGCCCTGGATTCCTCACTGCTGTCGCACTTGGGCGCAAAACGTGTTCAGGAATGCACAGTGTGTCCGCAAGCTGGTTTCGAGCGATATTAAATTTGAATGGCCGCTAAAACACTCTGGAATGACTAACTCCACCAAATGAATTTATGATGTGTCGCTTGTTTCCTCGCTGGATGCTGAAGAGCTTTTTGGATGCGAGGTCAGCGGCGCCTCCACCTCCACGGCTGCCAGACAAGTCCCCCCTGAACCCGCCTGAACCTTTCCCTTTAGAACCAATAAAGATGTTGCTCTTCCAGGTAATGAGGCAGGCCGTTGACGCGGGGTGACACATCTCACCTACACAGTGACGGGTCACACACTTCTCCAGTCAATAGCCATTTCACCGGGGACGCATCGATTGGCTGGACTTGGGTTAATTAAATGGTTGTGGTTCGTTTCCTCTTCTTCCTCCTCAGCCACTGTTCTCTCTCTTTCACACACACTTCACACCTACTCTTCTCTCACGGGGCTCTTTACTCTGAAAAGTAGCCATTGCTCAGTTCAAAAATGATATTATACCTGATATTAGAAATTACACCACCATTTCAGCCTAAGCATGAGCAGTTTGACAGCACTTGTCTTGCCTTCACAGACTTTAATAAGCTCTTATGAAGTAAAATAAGTCGTGTAGTTGTCTTTTTGCTCTGTAAAATCAATGGAGTAGGAAGATTTCCATCCAAAAGCTCAGTGTGAGGAGGCAACCACCAGTTATGTGGAAAATTAATAGAGAAATGAGAATGAGATTTAGTTTTTGGACAAAAAAATCAATCTGATATTTAAAGGATATGCTTTCAGACATTACTATTTTATGAGCTAGAGACTGGAGTGGTAATTTCTTAAACTGCTGTCCAACTCTGGGTTATGGCATATCAAATGCTAAATCATGTGTCACCAAAACCTTCATCCTCCAGTCACACACTTGGATGTGCAGAAACAGGGGCATCCTCTTGATTTTCAGCGGCAGCACACTCCACATCCCAGTCGCCTCAAAGCTTAAATTATCCTCGTCTGCCTCTCTTTATATAAATTCACCTCTTCCCTTGTGATTCTCTGCTTTGTGCTGCTTCATCTGTTTACTTCATGAAAGAGACAGAGGCCTTTATGATTTCCACACTCACAGTATAAATAGACTAAATTTCTGGGGACAAAGTGGAACAAAGACATTATGGGCGAGATATATCATTATCATCTTCATTGCTAGTGTTTATTCTTATTAATTTTGTAGTATTAGTTGTAGGTGAGGAAATTAGTCCTTCACTGATTTAATTTTTTTAAGATTTGGTTTGCAAAAGAGTTTTCTAAATAATTTCAGGCTTGCTCTGTGCCCTCCATTGTAATTCAGCAAAGTCAGTCAGTTTCAGGGCATGGCTGGTCAGTGCCACACCTCGCCATGTCCACTTTGCTGCCCCCCGCGCTGTGTGATGTTGTTATGTGGCCATTTGGCAGTGCAGTGCGCGTCTTGGACACGGCGCTGCGCTCTCGGCGCTCCGCCACGCTGCTCGTCTGAAAGCACCCCGCCCTCCCCTCCATCTCCACCTAACACCGCGCCGAGCGAGCACACAGCAGGAGCAGAGCGGATGAGCAGATCCGTCACGGAGATAGTGAGCGAGGCACGCCGTCCCCCCGACGCTCCGACCAGGACCACGGTGCCTCCGAGCGGTCTGTCCCCCTGCGCTGCGCCCCGCTCGTCCGTCCGTCCGCCTGCCCGCCGCGCCGCGCCGCGCCGGTCGGTTCCTTTTGGAGAGCGGTGTGTTTTTCTCCCTGTAAGCTGGATGAATTATTGGAGAGTTGTGAACAAGTGCGAGAAGAAACCTGAGGCTCTGGATCTGCCTCCTCGGTCCTTCCAGGGAAGACGAGACTCAGCTGAGAGTTGTGGATAATGGAGAGGACGTCCCTTTATCTTCCCATTGTTATTTTATTGATGCAATGTAAGTGGGATATGGAAATAATTCATTCATAAGAATTAACTCTGCTCTCTCTCTCTCTCTCTCTCTCTCTCTCTCTGGGATAAAGCTCTGGGTAAAGATGATTAAAATGCTGGGTGGCAGCATTAGTATAATTTAAACAATGATCATGGTATTTAAAATAATTACTTTTTGTCTATTATCATGATGTCTTTTTCTCCATACAGTAACTGTCTGTAGATGTTATGTAACACATGTCTTGAAATTTTATTAGTCAAGTCAAAGCCAAAAGGTGGGGAGATCATTTCTACTGTTTCCAGTATTTTTTATTTATTTATTTATTTTTTAAATTGCTCAAACCAGTTTTCCTTGATGTTAAGTTGCAAATTAACTAGTGGAAGCAAAGTGAAACTGCATTTGAAATAAGTGAAATGATCTCAACCCGTTGACTCTTCACAGACTTTAAGGCTCCTTGTGAGCAAAGAGACATTTCGTGCGATGAATTAATAAGGCAGAGATTGCTAACCCATTTTTTTTATCTCGGTTACTCAGACACGATTCTCCAGTTCCTCTGCGTAGATAAAAGCCGACTGTGAAAACGGGCTGTGGTGTTGATGAAGCCAGGCCCGGTTCCTCGAAGTTGGCCCCAAAGTTGTAGTTGGCCGAGCGCCACCCTTGAGGGTGTGGGCGGCACGGTGGTGGGTGGGCACCCGTTTTGGCAGAAGAGGTGCCAGCTTCCATGCATGAGGTCAATGGCTGGATTCCCACCAATGACTCCAGACTGTTTTTTTTTTTTTTTTTGCTTGTGACAAAGTCTGGTGTTTTCATAGCAGGGATGTTACGAGACAAAATGCTTCAAAACAGGAAAATGTTGGTATTCCACTAAGAATGAATGGAAATCCTGTAAAATCACACTTTTTCCTCCACATTTAACCTTTAACCGGTTTGCCATGGGGGGGAAAAAAGTAAATCTAATGAGAAAGTGGTGCTAATCCCGTTGATAAGACTCCACGGGAGCGGCTGGGCGAGTGAGTCACGTTTTACTGCCCCTCCCTTTTATTTCACGTCGTCCACATTGCGCCACCTGTCAGGCCACGAGGTCGCGGGTTCACGGAGGCAGTGCAGTGCTCCGCGCCGAGGCCAGATCTAAGACAACCCCGGCAGAAGCTGAACGTGATCTGGGTCAAAACGAAAAAAAAAAAAAAAAGGAGATAAATGTGAACGGCGCATCTGGAAACGGTGGCACCACGACTCAGAGCTGACGGGGCAGATTGTGGATGGTGAAGTCCCAAAAAACAACAGGAGGAAGTGTGTTTGGGTGGGGCTTTGAATGGCAAAGGGAAGCTAATACTTCCCCCCTCCCTCATCTCATTCTCGCTCATATTCTCCAACACACACACACACACACACACACACAGACACACACACCCCATGTCTGATTGAGACAGCTGTTGCTCACACAGCAGTACAGGGTTACAGTCTCACAGAGGGGCTTTGTTCTGAAGGGGACGCACACACACACACACTCTCCCTCACACACACACTGTCTCCCCCCCACAGCCTTGAAATGTTTATCTAGAATCTGCCGCCGTGCAGCACATTTTCGAGTATATCTCTCCTTTTTTGCTGTTTCTTGACTTGTTAATATGAATAAGTGCCTTCATTATGACTGCGCCGTGCCTTTGACCTCGGCGCAGCGCTGGCAACACCCGTCCCCGCTCTCTGTAACACTCTGTACGGACCACATAATGAGCGAAAGCCCCGTGCCAAGGAGCGAGCGTGCCATCTTGCTATTTTTTGCTCGGGCAAGAGGGCGGCCGGGCCCTCTGTGAGTTTAAGCTGCTTCACTGGTGGGGGTGATGTTTATGCGACACGAAACATTGTGCTCGTGTGTGTGTGTGTGTGTGTTTATATGCTTGTCTTCTGCGCCCATGCCTTTTCCATGTGTCCACCTGTGTTTCTGTGCTGCATTCGCGGTGCCATGTTGGACGACAAGAGCCACTTTAATACAGAGGTCCATTGGTGAAACAAGAAAAAGTTAATACCGCGTTCATTGCAAAGCCTGTTTTAACAATTTCTTTCCTCTGAAACGTTGCAGAACTGTCAAGCGTTATTACCGACGATTCTTCCGTGATGAATTCCTAAAACCCATGCGCCCACACACACGCCGTTTCCTACCCTCGAGCGCGTGCGACAAAGGAAACGCGAGCGGCTTCCGGCCAATTACAGCCAATTTTTTCCGTCACTGAAATGCCTCACCGTTTGGGACGCCCCGCCAGCTCGCCTGGTAGAGCGCGTAACACGTATCGCGGTCCTCACCACCGCAGGAAAAAAAGAAAGTAAAGAAATTCAGCATTGTCACAGGCATTCGGCAACCTCGTTTCGTTTGGCGTGATGCGGTCAATTAGTCCCTGCTGCTTGTTTTTCTGCGATGCATGCACTATAGCTGGGTCAAAAATGAATGACACATCTTGAGCAAGGAAGACAATTTATTATTGAAGAGGCAATGTCCACAAAAGTACACTTTGTACAGGACGAGAAGCCGTCTCCCCCATTGACTTCCATTCAGGACGCTTCAGGTGTCACGATTTTACATTTCCTTCTTTATAGAACAGCTTTGACCAAATCCGTCCAGAACCTTCCCTTGGGTTTCCAAGCAACGGAAGCAGAAGGTGATGATGTGTGTGTGTGGCAACCGTCACTCAAACGTTTGCGTCTCTGACGTCGGAGGAAGATTTCCTCTGTTGACTCTTGCTCGGATGGCAGAGCTTACGTTTGGAGAGCTACGCCGACGATGACTCACCGAACGCGAACTCGTGTGAACAGATGCCGTCCCGCTTGCCGTCTGCTTTGAGATTTTGCAATTAAACGCCGCAAAGTGTCTGTTTGATTCGTTTTCGGAAGCGTGTGATTTGACCGTGGTGGTTCCAACGTTTTTCCCCCTTCCAGCGTGGCTGTCGTGGGAGCCACAGTGACGGATGCGGTGCATGGATGTGACTTGGTCTCGGTGCTGCTGAGACAGGGACGTCGTGTCATCTTGCATAGCAGCAGCGGCACACACACACACACACACACACACTGATGCATGATACAAGAGCAATGGGACATCACAATGCGCCTCTGTGCCACTTTGTGTGTTCCTGTCCATACGTGTGCTCGTGCATCTGTGCATCCTCCGCGCGTGTCGTGGAGCGTTGCTGCACCCAACAAGGGCCTAATCTATGGTTAGGGCTCGAATTTAGGGTGGAGGATTAGATCTGGATTAGGATAAAGGTGGTTAAGATGGTTGGGAATGAGTGTAGTCAGTGGAAGGTCCTCGCAAGGAGAGTAAATAAAAAAATGTGTGTGTGTGTGTGCGTGTCCGTCAGTCCGACAGTCAGCTCGGCGGTGGCAAAGTGTGGGCATGTTGTCAGCCTCGCTACATTTCCTCTCTCTCAAAGAGACACCCTTCAAGGTGGCGCTGGCCCCGGTCTCACACTATGTGACAAGAGCTTCTCCCATTCACAGTGATACTGTCTGAGAGTATCTCCCCTGCTTTCAATCCCACTCTCTCTTTTATTCATGCTTCTGCGGGTCTGCCTCCCCCGCGCACACACACACACACACACACACACCCTCCGTCCCCTCTGCCTCGTGCTCCTCCAGTCCCTTCATTTGTATTCTATTCTTAGGCGACTCATCCCTCCTTTGTCGTCCGTTGGCGACTCTTTTTTAATCTCGTCGTATCGCTCCCTCCACCTCCCTTGTTCATCATCCTTCACGGGAGACAATGCTCCTCAGACGATGTCGAGGTGCGCGCGCCAAGGCCGTGACGATAACGCCGTCAAACTGGCACAAATTAACACACACACACACTCACGCGCTTGCAAAGCGAGAGAGAGAGAGTTGGACGGGAGCGAGTCAGCGTTTTTTAATTCACTTAAGTTTGAAGGAGGAAAATCGGTGTAAATTGAGCCAATTTCGGTAAAAGGTTTGCATGTTTAAAAACAAAAGGATTTAAAAACTGTGTGGGGCTGCATTTGGCAAATAAGACTTTTTATTGCGACTCTTCATTGAAGCTGTTACCGTTTGGCGTTAAGACCCCAGCAAACTTCAGAGTGTGACAGCAGCCTCAGCCTTCAGTTTTCATGTCCATCCAACATGGCTTCCTTCCTGCTTTTGCTCCCTCCACACTTCCTGCCACTCCCTGCGGCCCTTTGTCTAAATCTGGCCTCCATTCTTCCATGCAGCACTTCCCCATAGAAGGGGGGGTTTACTGGTATTCGTTGCAATTCAGTAACAATAACAGTAACCTCACACAGGAAGCAGGAAACAAACAGGAACCTGCACCAGAGAGCTGTCATTAGGTGACACACCAAATTGTTGGATGATTACTTTGGAGTACACTTCCTGCATAACAGCTTGAAAACATGTAATATATGCACTTTTTAATAACAAAGTGGCATAATTTTAGCATGAAATGGGTTTCCAAGTTTGTAATTGTGGGATTTTAGTCTGTCTTAATGTACGGTGGTGTTTGCAGAGACAAAGGCGGGACGAATGTGTGTGTGAGTGTGTGTGTGTGTTGTGGGAGCCGGTTAGATTGGTGTTTTTTTTTGTTGTTTTTTTTTGCTTTTAAGAACATCTGAAGGCCTCTATCTCTCCTGTGACACCAATTAAGATTTTTTTTTTTCATATCTTCAATATTACATTTCTAGTATTTCACAGACTCTAATGGTCGACCCACGAGGCCTATTCAACATTTATTAAGGAATTTCAAAAATGCATGCCGTTCGGTCTGAAAATCTGTCTTTATTTGCCCCGAATTTGGTGTAAAACTTACTTTTGAACATTTCTCTCCGGCCCCTTCGCTCCGCGGATGCGCGTTTCCCGTGGAGGCCCTGCAAACAGCAACAGGATGACCACCCTAATAACCCGAGCCAATCAGCGCTCAGGAACAAGGCAGCTCCCCGCTTCCCGTTCCTGTTTGGGATGCGGGGGGATATCGGTGTCACGCAGACGGTGGAGAAACAAACACCGTCTGCCCTTTCCCCCTAATGCCGTCCATACATCATCCACCTCAGGTTAATCACCAGCCGCGGCGGCGTGCAGGGAGCTGCCGGGTGTCCTTACCCTAACACAACCTTAAATAAACATACGGCGGGCTGCTCCTTAACCCCGCAGGATTAAAGTGTGTATGGGGAGAGTGGTGGAGGAGGAGGAGGAGGAGGAGGAAGGGGGGGGGGGGTAATCCTGCTTTTACCTCAGATCTCAGCTTCGGCCAGCCCTCGTCTTCTGTCTCGGCCTCAGACCATAAAACAAGGCGGGCCAAAGACGGCCATTAAGCATTCTCCTCTCGCCGCTGGCGGGCAACGTGAAGCACTTTGCCAATTCACCTTGCCCCCTAATGGATGACGAGTGATATTACGTTATGAACTGCTCTCTCCCCCCCCCCCCACCTCTCCTTCTCACTCTCTCCTCCTCTTTCCCCACTTCTCCTCGCTCTCAACTCTCCCTCTTCCTCTTCCTCTCTCAGGTTCCCCTTCCGTCCCCGTCACCGTGACAACCAACAGGCACAAGGTGGAGGTGCACGAGTCGGCAGGTGAGAGAGGAAGGAAAAAACCGGCAGGTCTTTGGTCTGTCATGTGTCAGTTTTGCTCATTTTTGCTCATTTTCTCAAGTTTCCTGTGCAGTTTTTCCAAAGCCAAGTGGTTAGAAATCCCATTTGTAAAAAAAAAAAAAATCTGTGCTGCTGTTTTTCATTCTGCCACGAAATATCTCGCCACCCCCTGTGCTGCAGACGCGGTGCTGTCCTGCATGTTCCGCACGGAGAAGGACCAGAACCCGCGCATCGAGTGGAAGAAGAAGGGGAAGGACGTCTCCTTCGTCTACTACGAGGGACAGTTCAGAGGTGAGAACGCTGCCCCCGTCCCTCTCTTTATCCCCTCTCTCGGTCGCCAGCCCTGGCACACAAACTTCGCCCGGCATTTGGTTTAATCTGCTTGGAGGACCAGATGGGCGGTGTTTTCCACACGGGACGTTTGGCTGTGCCTGTAAGAGGAAAAATCGCACCAAAATATTCAACCTGTTCCCCCTACCCTTCATGATTGATGTCGTTTAACGGGTGACAGGCTGTTAAATATTTTCTCAAATGCATCAAGACTTAAAAAATGCCTTTGTTCCGTCTCTTCCCCTTAATTGGCGGCTCATGACTGAAGTTGGGGTGAGGGGTGAAATGAATAAAGAGTCGCAGCCCTCGCCGGATCGAGCTGTTTTCTTTGAACGCGCTCATGTTTGCAAAATTTTGGCCGCTGAGACGAAACGCTGAAACACTCAAACTGCGACCTCCGATCCTTTCCTTTCTGAGAAATCGACACTTTGGAGACTCAGGGTTTTAACATTTAACTTCGGTTTGGTGCCGCATCACTCCACCTTTCTCCAAAAATGTGTTCTAAAGTCAGAGAAGTGGCGATGATGGGGGGTTTGCATGAGAAAAACAGTTGTTTCCCGGTTTAACTACCGTCCAAGGGTGCGAGGCGAGCAAGGCACTTAACCCCCGACTGCTGCTGTGTTGCTGCCCAGTGGCCTCCAGTAAAGGAAAGTAATTGCTCCTGGCAGCTCGGCGGTGCTCGGCAAACCTCACCAACACCATAATCGTTGTTTTGACCTTTTTTTTTCTCTCTTGATCGTGAACTCCAGGTCCGTTTGAAGGGCGGGCGAGCATCGACGGGGCGACGGTGACCCTGCACAAGGTGACGCAGAAGGACGCCGGCGAGTACCGATGCGAGATCAGCGCTCCCCTCGACTCGGTCACCCTGGGAGAGACCAACGTCACGCTCAAAGTCCTCGGTACGACTCGCAGGGAACACCGCCGCTACAACGAGGAAACGTTTGAGGCAAAATCAAAAGACCAACAGAGCCGAGTTTGAAGAGCAAATTTTGGAAGGCTGTCCTGTTGGCCAGTAAACATGTCCAGTTATGGCCTGCGAATCCATAATTTAAAGAAGGAACTCATTAACTCAATGCACCTAACGTGGCCAGGTTTATTTCTGGAAGCGTTTCAGGCGAGAAATCACATATTCACCGGCTGTGCAGAGCTTTTTTTAGCCGCAACGGTCGGCATTTCTGCGACGTATGCCTCGCATTTTCCTCGTTCACACACTCTCACAGTTCAGTGTCTTGCTCAAGGACACTTGGACGCGCTCTCTGGAGGAGACGGGGATTAAATAAGGAACCCGACCGCTCTGCCTCCTGAGAGCTTTACCTCCCTGCGCCTGATTCGTTCAGTTCCTGTGAAAATGAGGTGACGGGAGTGCAGTTCCAGGTGGTTCAAAGCAGGGTGTCATATTTTTCACTAATTTCATGTCACTTTGACGTCTCTCTCCTTCACCAAACTGCCAGACGTATCCTCACATTATTAAAGAGCAGTTACCTTTTAGCTTTGAAGTTGTCCAGCCTGCCGATCTCACACACACCAAGTTTATTATTCACTTATTCACTTCCATTATTCAGCGTCTTGCTCAAGGACATTTTAGAAGGACGGTCATTTTAACCCAGATACATGGGTTGAAGGACAGATTTAGTATCTTTATGTCGATATTGGTATCCCTTTATGTAAATGGCGTCTGATTTTACATTGTTCCTATGTGACAAACAACTCGACTGTCACAGAGGTGAGCCGAAACAACCCGGATGAGGTGTTTGTCCCAGGTTTCTTCTCCTTCTCACGCTCTCCTCTCCTCCAGTGCCCCCACAGATCCCGTCGTGTGAAATCCCCACCTCGGCGTTGACGGGCTCCGCCGTGCAGCTGCGCTGTCGGGACCGCCAGAGCATCCCACCCGCCACGTACTCCTGGTACAAGGACAACCAGCCAATCAGCCCCCCGCGCCACGCCAACGCCACATATCTGATCAACTCACACACCGGCATACTGGTGAGGGAGTGTGGGCGAGCCGGGGAGGGAGGGGGAGAAGGAGTGTGTGTGTGTGCTTTTGCAGGCGTGTGTGAAACATTGATTTCTAGCACTATTACCTCTCATCAAACACAAAGAAGAGAGGTTTCCACTGGGTTTGGTGTGTGAAGGAAGACGTGTTGATTCATGAAAAAGAAAGTTTCACGGCACTCTTGAGGCAAAAAAAAATTTAAATAAATAAAAAGCCTTTATTTCATGGCTAGTAGAGACGAATTTAAACAACAAAACAGTGTTTCAGGAGTGACTGCTCTCATCTTTTCTTCTTCCCCCCCGTCGCTCCTTCAGGAATTCAAGGCGGTGGCCAAAGAGGACACGGGCCGGTACAGCTGCCTCGCATCCAACGGGGTGGGAACGGCCAAGATGTGTAAGGGCAACCACATGACAATAGGTAACTCAGTTTGTGTGTGTGTGTGTGTTTGTGTGTGTGTGTGTGTGTGTGTGTGTGTGAGTGTCCATCCACATCTCATCTTCCCTCCTCCTGCGCACCTTTCAACACGAGAGAAAATCAGAGAGGCAGTGGAGGGGAAGAGCCCACTAAACCTATTCTGCCCACTTTCTAAATTATGAAATGGAGCGTCCTCGGATAAAAGTTTGGTCATGAATTCGAGGGCTCCGTTTTTAAAACATTATACGGCCATTTTTTGGGTCAAAATTGTTCCTGATGTGTATTGCTCACTCAACATAATTACATCCTCTAAAACATGAATGTAAACCTCCTCGGCTGCCTATTAAATTACATTGTGTAACGTGCTTTACTTTCATGCCGGCGCTCATTTCATCAAAGTCATATTTTTCCAAATGATTTTTCAATGAAACTCGTACATTTCACAATATGTGTCGGGATCAGACGGATGCAAGTCAAATGAAAGAAATGGTTTGTTTGCGTTGGCTGTGTGGCTTATGATGATCAGCGACTGGAATCCATAGATTTTCCCACTTTGTTTTTCTGTTCGCCGCTCCGTCGCGGGAGCCGATGCCCCCTTTATCTGCGCGGATGATGGATTGAAATGTATCTCCCCGCGCTCAATAGCACAAATCCAATCAAACGGAGCAGGGAAAGGAGTGTTTCTCTCCATCTGTCTTCTTCGTCGTGATGAAAACTGATCATAACTCAGTCTCGCCGTTCCACCTGTCTGACCCCCAACTCCTCCTCCCCTTCATTTCACTCTCACCTCCTCCTCCTCCTCCTCCTCCTCTCTCGTATTTACAGAGGACATTAACGTCACAGCTGTGGTGGCGACGGTGGTGGTGATCGCCTTGGTCATCGTCGTCTGCGGATGCGGGGGATTCCTCTTGCACCGCAACGGATTCTTCAGCCGTGAGTTTGTCCGCTCTGCCTCTCACACACCATTTTTTTTTTATCCTGATACACACACTGTCTGCTTACGTAATGCATGACCAGTGTTTTTTTTTTTTTTTTTTTTTTTGCTTTCTCGAAAACGTACACTCACCCTGTCTTTTCTTGTCCATTGTCCTCCCCGACCCATCCATCAGCAGGGCACAGAGGAAGGTAAGAGCTCTGTGATTACATTAACATTGATGTGAACCAACACAGAACCACACTAATATTGGACATAGTGGGGTTCGCTGAGGGACTGAGGGACGGCGGTGGGGGGGGGGGGGGTTGCTGTTGCAGGACATCAGACTGCGTGTCTGCGTCTGTGTGCTGAGTCAGGACTGTATAGAGTGACAGCTGTGTCTGTGTGTGTGTGTGTGTGGGTGTGTGTGTGTGTGTGTGGGGTTGAACCTCAGCAGCGCCTGGGTTTCTACTCATCAGTGATGGGCGCCAACAGATGCACAAACGATGGGAAAGTTTTTTTTTTTTTTTTTTTTTTTTTTTTTTTAGGTTGCCATTTCCGAGATGCACATCTGTTGTAAATCCATCAAAATTGAGCCACACAGATGAAGGAACAGCACAGACAGTCCAAGAAGGAGGAATATTCTGTACCCCATGAAATTAGTACAGCATCATTATGTAATAATTATTGGCCGTTAATCAGCGAGCAACAAAATATTGGCAGTAGAAAGAATTACAGGCAATCACACAGATGGGATGGATAATTTGAAATGGATTATTCAGAGATAGAAGGGATTCAAGAAAGAGAAGTTGTTTGCGACGGGGCGGGAGGGGGGCTGGCGGAGCGGACCGGCGTGCATTGCATTTCCAGACGGCTCCTAATATAACTGGGCCTGTTTCACAAAAACACCAGAGTGGGCGTCATGACGCTTTGATGCCAGGCCAGCTATTAAAGCCAGGGAACGCAGAGAGAGGAATGTGCGTCCTCTTGGTGACTTGCCTAACTGACTTAAAGTTATTCGATTATTGGCTTATTATTGTGCGCCGTTAGATGCAGAGTCATTGTAGAAACTCTCCTTGAAGCCGATGCAAAAGCTCTTTGTCTAGGTTCAAGTCTGACGCTTATCCCACTGAGCTAACTGGAGCTGTCAGTGTCAACTTCCTATTTATAGAACAGGCTTCTTCACAAAGACTCGGAGACAATGCGACATGATTTCTGATGCACCAATAGTAGGCACAAGTTAATGGAGTAGAGAGGCAGATCTGGGATGTGGCTCTGCCTTCTGGAGGAGAGTGACTTGAAGTGGTCGGCTCACCGTATAGACGCTGATCAGCGTTCAGGTTCAGCCTTTTTCCTCGGATGCTGCAATAAGGGATGAGACAGGGGCTGTGCTCAGAAGTAACTGTGCAGCAGGTCGGGCTGGTTATTAGTGACACTTTAATAAGTAAAGAGCTCAGTCCTGCTGAAGTGTCCTTGAGCAAAATACCACCAAACTGTTCCCAGCACTCTGATCCCTGTGGGGAAATGTTGATATGTAAATGTCTCAGATACACAAAGTATACTACCGCATTTAAAGTGTGTTTACATTTTTTTTTATTTTAGTCACCCTCTTTGGATTCTACAAGTAATTCCAATAATAAAATAACAATGAGAAAATGATGGTGATCAATCTAATAACTAAGTAAAAGCAAGTTTATAAAAGTGTTTTTCTTGGGAGTATGTTAGTGCTGAAACAATTTTTCAGTTAATCAAATGAGTAGAAATCTATTGGTGTTTTTACTTGATAAATTAGACTGTTAGAATAAATCTATTGGTGTTTTTACTTGATAAATTACTTATAAATTACTAAAATAATTAATCAAGTGTCAGAATGATTAATATGTGCTGGTTCCAGCTTCAGTATGATCACTTAATTGCCAACATTTGCTTACTTCTCTCTGTTCACATCATTATAAAATTAATTTGGAGACATTGCTTTGGGCTCTGCTCAGTTTCGATAAGCATTTTTCATTATTTTTGAAACTGTGTTGACTAAATAATTCATCGGAAAATAGTTACTTCAATCAGCAATGAAAATAATCATTATTTCCAATCATGTAATGTATGAGTGTATTGTACAGAGAACAAAAAGGGACCTAAAATCGAACCTTGGGGAACACCAGATGTAAGATGTATGGTTTTCCCCATAGCCAGATCAGACCAGACTTTTGAATGTAACCACTTGAGAAGGTGATGTACAGTTCAGTGTCTTGCTCAAGGGCACAGGCAGTTGCTGAGATCTAATCCGAAGGAGACTCTCTCGTTACAAAGGTCTCTTGTACAAAACAAATCGCTCGCTTTGGATAGAGAATGAGTGCACCGGGGGTTTTGGATTGCTGCATGAGATTGGCTCCCCACTTGACGTGCTCACACCTCAGAATTGGCTGCATGGTCTGCACAGCGCCGCAAGTGGTAACTTCCCTAAAAAAAAAAAAAAAACAAGCATGGTGTGCAGTGTGAATCCTTATTGACCCCTGTGTTGAATTCTGACCTTTTAAAGCAAACATGAACTTTGGCAGAGTGTTGGGTTGTACAGTCACCTGGATGAGATATGAGCCCACATGGTGATGAAATATCCTCATAAGTTGCTCTGTGCTGTGTTGGTGTCTCTCCATTCACTTCCATTGTGCAGGAAAATAGGTCCCAAAATGACACTTTTAGCATGTAAACAAACATGAAAACCGTTTTTGTTTTTGTTCATGTAATTAAAATTAAATGTGAAAGTACCATCAGGGCATTTCTTCCTGGCGTACGGTTACTTTATGGAAGTTACTTGCAGACACTACCTGCCAAATAGGAAAACAACAAGAGCAGAGATGTTTAATTTCCTCAAAAACTGCCATAACACATCCAGGTGACTATGCAACCCAATACTCGACCAAAGTTCTGCTTGAAAAAAACATCAAAACTGACCGTTGACCCCTACAGGTCATTTTGGATCTCCCAGTGTCACGGTGCATCCCACATCAGCAGCCAAACCCTGCACAGAACTGAGGACACGTGAGTGTGACGCTTAGACAGGCTGACAGACAGATGAGGTACAGCAGACAGACAAGCAGAGCAGGAGTTAGACACTGACTGCCATGAGAAGATTGAGAGTGTGTGTGTGTGTGTGTGTTTGTGTTTGTGCGCGCGTGGGTGGTTGGATTTGTGCATGTGTCCTGACTTGGAACGAGGACCATTGGGTTTATCGAATGTCCCGTCTGAGACGCTGAACCACAATTTCCTCACGCATCACTCTCTCCAGTTTATTACTGTTCCACTCAGTCACTCAGGGCTCAGGGAAGCAGGCTTTCCTCTTTACCCAGTGGGAGGGTTGCCATGTATGATGTGCATTATTTATACAGGGCAAGATATGACTCAGGATACAGCTGTCCGCCTCGTGTTTCTTCTCTTCTTTGTGCTGGTGTCAAACTGTCCGATGCGCTTATGATGTCTTTGTCTTTCAGGTCCAATGTCAACTACATCCCTCCGCCCCAAGAAGTAAGTGCATTTTTTCTTTATCCTCTCTCTCTCTCTCTCTCTCTCTCTCTCTCTCTCTCTGGCTGTACCTCCTTTGCTCCGTCTCTGTCTCTCTCTCTCTCATGTTGGTTGATGGGCAGTGAGTGGTGACACGAGCAAAACGCTGACTTAAGCACGAGCCGCTCACACATTACTTAATGAATGTCACCGCATTTCGGATCGAAATCATTACACCATCACCCCGAGCCGTTATTAAGAGCTATAATTCTGGTGGAGTTTAAAGAATTGCAAGACTGCAAACTGTGATGTATGCATTGTAGATTGTCTGGGAAAACAATTCAATACAAAATATTTAATTCTCTCTCTCTCTCTGTTTGTTTCTCTCCGTCAGCCCCAGGATTTTAAACACACCCAGTCATTCATGCTCTGAGAAGCTGGCCTTCCTCCCTGAAAATTTATCACCCTCGTGATAAGGTGCCAACACTGGATTCTTTTGTTTCTGGACTCATAAGGAGCTCTTCAGTGCCCGGTGCAGACACAACGCTAATTTCAGTCTCTTTTTTTTTCTTTCTCTACCGTTCCTTTGGACGGGTAGCGACAAAAACAGTTCTGCAAGGCTTCTTATCCTCTTGCTTTGTGGTGTGGGTAGCTCCTGCCATTGACGTGTTCTGTTCATGTGGGATTAAGTACAGTTACATGGCACTCTGCCCCCCTCTGGTGGTGAGATGTTGAAATTCCACTTGATCTTTTCTGGATGATCCAGGGATTAGAGCAGGGATGGGCAGCCTTGTGCCGCGGAGGATCGAGAGTCTGCAGGTGTTCATGCCAACTAAAGACTACTGACTAAGACTCAGTGATTAACACGCCTTCGACGAGGGAGCAGAAACCTATCGGTGAAATCACCCGACGTGGTCTGCAGTTGAAATGAAACTGGGCGTGATCTCGGTTCTCTGTGGTGCAGGGCTGCCCATCGCTGGATTAGACATTTCTACATGCTTGTTTTCCTTCCCTGTGCAGGCCAAATGTATTAACTACCTATGTGTTATTTTACCAAAGACTGACTTCATTTCATCGAGGGGAATTTGACTCGTAAAACCTTGATTATAGTAAGTGAGCGTCACAAGGGAGCGGTCATTCTCCACTGAGTGTCATTAACTCAAAGCCATAGGGAAAAGCATCTCAGTTGCGTCGTGGTTTTCAGATCTACTCACACAGACAAACAAACAAAAATGCCGTTTACCTCAGTATCAGCCATCTGCCGATGTTTTGTCCTCCATTCGGTTCGTTCGGGGCCCGGCTTCCTACGACCACATCGCCACTAAGATCTCCAGGCCATGATCTCGGCACCGACATGCAATTAGGGGAAATCCAGTCCAGGAGAAAAGGAAGCCACTGAAACCAATTGAGACCAATCCCGTTCCGCCCTAATGTGCCTGCATGGTCTTTTTATATACCTTGTGCCTTTTTAATTTGTCTGTCATATTTATCTATGGATCACTGTTTTTTGTAAAGAATTTGCCTTACTTTTTCTGTCTTTATATTTTTGTGCCACTGTTTATCAATGTTTATCAAAATGGAGTGTCTGTTTTTAGACAGTGTGTGAATGGATTGTTGAGAGTTTTATTTGAATGATGTATCCGTAATAAAAGGTTTTCTATTAAAAAAAAAAAAAAAACATCTCTATACAGGGTCGTGCAGTTGCGTTATTTCTTTATTGTGATCATTGTTACAGCACAAACTGTGAAGCATGCCTGTCGATCGGATTAATTATTGATCACTTTGAGTCAATCAGATTAAATAAGCCACTGATGATTCACACAGGACAGAGTCTCACAACTTCAATGGCTGCCTCATGCAGATCTCTTATTGCTTTTCAATTATAAACTGGTTCATATGCACTTTTGCACACATTTACAGTTTTTTGAAATGTAACAAAGCACCATGTGAGCCAACTTCCAGTGCTTTTCCCAAATTAAGGAATGATTAAGAACAGTGCATGAGCCAGCAAGAGTATATAGAAAGCAGATATATTTTGATTATATTTCCTTTGCCATTCAAGTTTGCAAATTAGCCTCAGTCCAGCTCAACCAATAAAATTTGAAATGTCTGCAGATATAAAACTCCCATGTAGCCTGGTTGCTCAACATTGGATGAACAATGGAAGATTGTTTATCAAACAAAGTGGACTACCGAGGCTGAGTATGGCACTGGGGATTAATAAAAAGTTGATCATTCAGTCTAACTATGATTGGCTATAACTTGGCTGTTTATAATGATGACAATCTGTCTTGTGCTGCTTGCCTAAAACTCCAAACAGCATGGGTCATTTTTTGTACCAGTATTTCTCTTCTCACTATCAGTCAGTCCTCCAGATGGCCAGTCTGGCCCTGAGAACAAGACAGGAGGAGGTGATATGTAACTCAGTGAGTTGAACAGCTTGGTGTGATGCACTAGACCAGGTTATTTCAAATCCAAAGTCACTCTGCACTCTGATATCTCTGCACAGTTATTGTTATCAATAGTGTGAACCCTTATATGAATAATTCATTCAGCACAATGAAGCTGCTTGCATTATGCACAGCAGATGCACGTGTGTCCATGTTTAAATCCTATTCATAACTATAAACTGATGAATGTGAGGAGGAAGAACTGTGGCACATCATCAGCACTTAACATTCATATAATTCATCTGGTTTGATTTTAAATGTTCAAACAATTACAGGCTTTTTTTTTTTTTTTTTTTGGCTATTATATTTCCAGTAAATGATGTCCCAGTGGAGTTGAGTTTAGTGTTATAGCTGTGTGTGTGTGTGTGTGTGTGTGTGTTCCCTGTGCTGTGTGGCTCCTCCCTGTAGCTCCACCCCGGTGTGAGCATCTGATTACCCAATGAGGTGCACCTGGGCCTGGGCCTGCAGCTGAATGGAGAAGCTTCTAGCATGGAGACTGCTGCTCCTGCTGCCTCTCAGCTGCACACTTTGTGTTAACAAATCCCCTTTAGTTGAATTTTGTCTAAGGTCATGTTAGAGTTTTACCAAGGGTGGAGTGTAAGCAGTGGGGGCTCGGCTGGGGTCAAACGTCCATGAGGTGAGGTAAGTGGCTCTTCTTTTGAGTCTTGTTGCTGCTCCTCCGTTGTTTTTGAGCTGGAAGTTGCTTCACTTTGGCTCTACCCTGATTAAGCAGCCATCAGGAAAGTTTGAAGAGCTTGTCTCTTTGTTTTGTCTTATTTTTGGAGGCAGTGCTCAGTGGGGCCATGGCTCAGTGGCTGTCTCTGCTCTCAGTGGACAGGTAGGGGCTGCCTCTTTTTTTATCTGTTCTCCTTAGTCGTGTTGTCTTTTGCAAAGCAACCTGACTCTTCTGTTTGGTCATTTTGTGATCAAGACTTTAGCGCAGCAGCTCGAGGTGTTTGTCAGGTCATTTTGTGTGTTGCTGGTTTCCATCATCATCCTCACAGTAACTTGTGTGTGTAGTTGAAAACCACATGGTGTCCATGTTGTGTTGTGGTTGTTGCAGTCCACTTGTTGGTGTGCTCACTTGTATATTAATGCTGTTTATTAATTGTCACTGCTTGGTAGCTGTGATCTTGTTGTTTGTGGGATGCAGTCACTCCACAGATCCCAGGCCTCCCAGTTTGTCAGGTCACTGTGTGTTTGTGGTTTCCATCATCATCACAGTAACTTGTGTGTGTAGTTGAAGACCACATGTGTTGTGGTGGCTGTTGACTTTTGTTGGGTCTTTGTGCTGCTGTTGGTGTCCAGCAGCAACTTGGTAGTTGTCTGCTTGTTGTATGAAGGTGTTATTGGAGCAACTGAGCACTGTGACAATGCAACTTGTAGTTGTAGACAGTAGTCACACATTTATCTGTAAATTTAAAGTCACTGAGAAGAATGCTGTACGAGTTGCAAACTTGTAATGTTTTTTCTCTCCCACAAACAGAACAGGAAGATTTTTTTCTACAGGTGTGCAACTTGTTGTGTGAATTGACTCACTGATTTGTGTGCAAATTTTTTCACTTCACTTTTTGATCCATGTGTGAGTGTGTTTTTGAACCATATTTGCTGCGGCAACTGTAGGAAAAAAATGAATGCATGAGATCCTTAATTTGGAATTCAAAGAGAATAGGATTTTTGCACCTGCAATGAAGAACTGGAGTGTTTATCCACTGCTGTTTGAGGGAGAGGAAAAAAACAACAGATTCCTCTGTCACAGTGCTCAGCTGTTTGGCTCCAAACCTCCATCCTGTTGTGCTCCACTGTGCTGCTCACCTGTGTTCCTGTTGGCTGCAGGTAAATGCAGGAAGTGGTTTTGTTGTTCACCTCATGGTGGGAGCCATTTTGTCTCTAGTGGAAGTGGCTCCCACTTGTTTGTTACTGCTCATTCTTAAATCCAGTGGCAGTGTCCCAGCTGGCCCCTTGGTGTGTGTGGGTGTGTGTGTGTGGGTGTGTGTGTGTGTGTGTGTGTGTGTGTGTGCGCTCAGTAAACATAATTTCAGTGAATAAAGAGTTTGGTGCTTCGTCCCAGTTAACTTTGGTATATATTGGTGTCACATTTGACTTGTAGATGTTTTTTGTGTCTGTGTGTGACGGAAAACTTTTTATTCCCCTTCTTTTAACGGTGGGGGTGTTATGTGCGTGTGTGTGCTCCCTGTGCGCTCCCTGTGCTGTGTGGCTCCTCTCTGTAGCTCCACCCGGGTGTGAGCATCTGATTACCCAATGAGGTGCACCTGGCCCTGCAGCTGAATGGAGAAGCTTCTAGCATGGAGACTGCTGCTCCTGCTGCCTCTCAGCTGCACACTTTGTGTTAACAAATCCCCTTTAGTTGGGTTTTGTCTTTGTTTTGTCTTATTTTTGGAGGCAGTGCTCAGTGGGGCCATGGCTCAGTGGCTGTCTCTGCTCTCAGTGGACAGGTAGGGGCTGGGCTGCCTCTCTCTATCTGTTCTCCTTAGTCATGTTGCATTTTGCAACCCTGTATTTGTCATGTCTTTTTGTGTTTCTTGGACGGGATGTAACTTAAACCAAATTGCCCCCTGGGGACAAAAAGTATGATTGATTGATTTAAAAAAAAAAAAAAAAAAAAAGCAACCTGACTCTTCTGTTTGGTCATTTTGTGATCAAGACTTCAGTGCATTAGTTTGGGGTGTGTGACCTTTATTGTTGACCTGTACGCCACTTTTGTTGGGTCACTTGTGTGTTGCTACTGAGGTGTGAGTCAGCAACATTTGTGTGGAGTGGCTGACTCTACTGTGTCCATGTTGTGTTGTGGTTGTTGCAGTCCACTTGTTGGTGTGCGCACTTGTATATTAATGCTGTTTATTAATTGTCGCTGCTTGGTAGCTGTGATCTTGTTTGTGGGATGCTGTCACTCCACAGATCCCAGGCCTCCCAGTTTGTCAGGTCACTGTGTGTTTGTGGTTTCCATCATCATCACAGTAACTTGTGTGTGTAGTGGAAAACCACGTGTGTTGTGGTGGCTGTTGACTTTTGTTGGGTCTTTGTGCTGCTGTTGGTGTCCAGCAGCAACTTGGTAGCTGTCTGCTTGTTGTATGAAGGTGTTATTGGAGCAAAACAACTGAGCACTGTGACAGTGCAACTTGTAGTTGTAGACAGTAGTCACACGTTTATCTGTAAATTTATAGTCACTGAGAAAAATGCTGTATGAGTTGCAAACTTGTATTGTTTTTTCTCTCTCCCACAAACAGAACAAGAATTTTTTCTACAGGTGTGAAACTTGTTGCATGAATTCACTCACTGATTTGTGTGCAAATTTTGTCCATTTCACATTTTTTGATCCATGTGTGTGTGTTTTTGAACCATATTTACTGCGGCAACTGTAGCAAAAAAAAAAGTGAATGCATGAGATCCTTAATTTGTAATTCATAGAGAATAGGGTTTTTGTACCTGCAGTTGGTGAAGAATTTGAGTGTGTATCCACTGTTATTTGAGGGAGAGGAAAAAAAAAAACTACAAGTTTGCGGTTGATGAAGCATTTTTCTCTCTGACTTCAAATGTACTGACATACACGTGACTGTTGCCTACAACAGATTCCTCTGTCAGTGCTCAGCTGTTTGGCTCCAAACCTCCATCCTGTTGTGCTCCACTGTGCTGTTCACCTGTGTCCCTGTTGGCTGCACGTAAATGCAGGAAGTGGTTTTGTTGTTCACCTCGTGGTGGGAGTAGCAGTGTCTCAGCTGGCCCTTTGGTGTGTGTGTGTATGTCTGTTCTAAGATCATGTGTGTTCCACATTTGGCCCCAGGTGACACCTTCCGTCAGCATCAGTCCTGATTACTTAGTTGCTCAGTATCTCCTTCATGTTGAGGCTTAGACAGGTTCTGGTGTTGAAGCTCTGTTCAGAGCCGCCAGACTTAGTGCAGTCTGGATCGGTCTGCATGCTCACAGCTGCTGAGCTGCTGCTTCTCCTCTACCAGACCTCCTTGGTAAGTACTCATCTCCTCATTTTATGTGCCAATTAAACAGAATTTCATAGAATAGTTTGGTGTTAATGTCGGTACATATTAGTGTCACATTTGACTTGTGTGTTGTTGTTGTGTGTGTCTTTGTTTTACAGGTGGGGGTATTAAGGTGGTCCTGGGAGCTCAACACACTGCAACTTAGGAGGACACAAGCAAGGTAAGAAAACATCTTCAACTTGGCAACATGTGCCACAGTTACAGCAAACAGTGGAAGTGTTTCCAGAGGACACTTACAAGTGAGGAACACGCCTGCTTGCTGGAAACAGTGACTCCCAACATTTGGTTAGTCCAGGGTTAGGCCACCATGTGCCGCTGAGAGGCTGCAGGTTTTCATGCCAACCAAAAACTCCACCAGGTGACTTCACTGATTGGTCCCTCCTCTCTGGAGTTTGTGGTTGGCATGAAAACCTGCAGCCTCTCGGCTCTCAGCGGCACATGGTGGCCTACCCCTGGTTTAGACTGTGGAAATGCTGTTTTGTTTGGAGAAGGCTAATGTTCATAGGCTGACATGAGGTTGGCTAAAAACACTAGCAGGCTAATGCTAACACTGGCTAGTCAGTAACTAGCTGTTAATGGTGTTAGCATTAGCCTGCTAGTGTTTTTAGCCAACCTCATGTCAGTCTATTAACATTAGCCTTCTCCAAACAAAATAGCATTTAAGCTAATGTTGGGAGTCACTGTTTACAGCAAGCAGATGTGTTCCTCACTTTTAAGTGTCCTCTGGAAACACCTCCACTGTTTGCTGTAACTGTGACATGTTACCAAGTTGAAGTGTTTTGAGCTGTAAGGGCCACTGTATGGGGGTGTTACAGCTGTTTGTCTCCCCCCACAGGTGTGAAGAGCTGATGAGTGAACGAGGTGCAGCTGGCCCGGGGATCCTGTGTCGTGTGTGTTAATGTTAATAAAGCATCCTGACAGGTGGTGTGTGTCCTGTAGAGCTTAATTAACCAGCACTGTGTAACACTTTAATCCACTATCAGTTTTATTAAATACAACATAATGGTGACAGGGAGGAGACACACAACAAGACAGCGTTCACTTGGCCACTTCCTCTAGTTTGGGCTCTGAAAGAGAGAAACAACAGCATCATGAGTGACAGCTCCTGGGAGCACAATAACATGGTGGCCCCAAGAGTGCATCAATTTGACAACACAATCTAGAAATGTCCACAGGCTCTCAGTCATTGAGCTCAGCTGGACTGCGTTTAGACCAGGGCTGTCAGACCCGTGCCAGGTTTTCACTCCAACCAGAAACTCCACCAGGTGATTAGTGAAACCACCAGGTGAAGTTTCTGGTTGGAGTGAAAACCTGGCACCGGTCTGACAGCCCTGGGTTAGATTGTTGGAGACGCCTCTCTTCTCATCCAAGAACAGGGGTGTCAAACTGGTGCCATGGAGGGCCAAGAGGCTGCAGGTTTTCATCCCAACCCTAAACTCCACCAGGTGATTTCACTGATTAGTCCCGCCTCTCTGTTTGGAGGTAGCAGAGAGGAGGGACTAATCAGTGAAATCACCTGGTGGAGTTTAGGGTTGGGATGAAAACCTGCAGCCTCTCGTCCCTCCATGGCACGAGTTTGACACCCCTGTCCAAGAAGCTTCTTGGATGAGAAGAGAGGCGTCTCCAACAACCTAACCCAGGGCTGTCAAACTGGTGCCATGGAGGGCCGAGACGCTGCAGGTTTTCATTCCAACCTTAAACTCCACCAGGTGATTTCACTGATCACCCTACCTCCAAGCAGAGAGGAGGGACTAATCAGTGAAATCACCTGGTGGAGTTTAAGGTTGGGATGAAAACCTGCAGCCTCTCGTCCCTCCATGGCACCAGTTTGACACCCCTGATCTAAACACAGTCCAGTTGACCTCAGCTCTGTGGACAAGACAGAAATGTGCAGCATTCAGAAAACACACTGCAGTTACACCATACGACAGGGGAAGTGTTTCCAGGGGACACTTAAAAGTGAGGAACACGTCTGGCTGCTGCAAACAGTGGCTCCCAAAATTAGACTCTGGAAGTGCATGTTTGATTGAGGAAGACTAATACTAATAAGCTGACATGACATGAGGTTGGCTAAAACCACTAGCAGGCTGATGCTAACATCAGTTGAAACCAATAGGAGCTTGTTACTGACCAGCTCAGTTCAAGGGTGTCAGCCTCTGAGACACCCTGGGACAGAGCTAGCCATTGTCCTCAATCAAACACACACTTCCAGAGTCTAAACTAATTTTGGGAGCCACTGTTCACAGCAAACAGACGTGTTTCTCGCTTTTAAGTGTCCTCTGGAAACACATCTGTTGTTGTAAGTGCAGTGTGTTTCCTAAAAGCTGCACAGGTGTTGTCAAACAGATGAAGGGCCACCATACAACAACTTTCTTTAAGTTACAAAGTGAAATGACAGAGTAAAAATCCAGACAAACACTGAAGCAGTTTGTAGCAATGAGCTGGTAAAAAGCTTCATCACAAATGTGTGAAGCTCAGACATAACAAACAGAACAAGATCACCATTTTAACTGTTTACAGGCCCAAACAAAACCACTACATCACTCCAATGGCACTATTTATAAAGGGTAACTGTGAAATCAAATGAGAGCACCGAACCACTGAAAACCACTTCATTATAAACAGGGGCATGACACTGCAAGCATATCCAGTTGTAGAGGATACTCAGGATTTTACTGATCCAACTGTATGATTTTTTTATGTGCAACAATTCATTTAAATGTTTACAATCTTGATTTGGCCAGCTGGATTAATCAGCTGGGAATGAAAATTATGAAAATGATTATCTGTATTGTCAACAGAACCTATATGTACTAGCAAATCAATCCCAAAGGATGAAAATAAGATTAAAAGAACGTGTAACATTTCCAGCAGTTTTTAGATATGTGATTTTTTTTAAGCATTAACTTTCTGTGACTGCCTCAAGAGTTTCAACAGCTACCCTTTATTCCTCAGTAAAAAATACATTTACTGCTTTTTTTTCAACAGCAAAAGCTGAGTTGGCTGGCTTAGAAAGCTTCTTTACTGCAATAACAAGAAAAAACTGCATCTCTGCTATGCAGGCATTTTCTGCCTCTTGCACTCTGGAGAGCAAATTACAACCAGCTCTTTACTCTGCTCAGGTTTGTCTGCATTTTTAATTGCAAATAATAAAGAAATGCACAAACAGAGGGAAACGATAACACATAAAGAAGATGCATAACCTCAACATGCAGTAACACTGACCTGGGAATTTGAAGTCGGGGAACTTGGTGAGGTCTCCTCCGCCGTATAGCCTCTGCAGTTTGGACATCTCTTCAGTCAAGTTCTTCTGGTAGGCTGGACCTTCATCCACGACGCCGCCTGACGCCCTGAGAGGAAACACAACAGCATGAGTGAGGGAGAAGAGGAGACGCAAACACGTGACACAAAAACAAGGGGGTGGAAGATCAGTGGCAGAAGAATTCACACCAACAGTGAAAACAACAGTGGTTTAACCCAAGGGGCTAATATTAAAATTAACCACCACACGATGCTTCAGTCTGTCACCTGTCGCTTCCTCAGGTTCATACAACAGAATCTGAGTTCTCACAGGTGTGATAAATACATAAAGGTCAACTTGACCCCAGTAATTGAAACCTAGAAAAAATAATAATACATTTTTACCCACATTGATGTGCCAGGTATTGGACAGGATAAGCTAAATGCATTCCGAGGACTGATGGTCTCTTTCTGAAGACATTTAGTTCGTCCTGTTCAGTTGTAGATGGGACTCAGCTGTGTCGTTAACCCTCTTATTATGTTTGGGGTCAATTTGAACCCATTCAGTGTTAAACATCTATGAATATATGTTTAACATCTTTTTTTTGCTTCATAATTAATGACTTTTCCTGATTTAATGGGAACAAGTGGGTAAACATCATGGTACATTCTCAATGTCCTGGACACATTTTGGACACATCAGGGGTCAAGACTGGGGTCAAGACTGGGGTCAGTTTGATCTCAGTCTTTTTTTAGCTATGTAAAACCTAAGAAAAATCAACATATACACACATTTGTTTTAGTTGTTTTGGATGACATGGCATAACCACATCTGTAATAGAAAAACATGATTCCCACAAGAACTGTAAACAACACACAAAGTACCTGACACACACGCTTGGTTAATTTGTATTATCATTTTCTGGAGGTTTAAATAACTGTGATCAAATTGACCCGAACTGATAAAAAATGTTGGCAAATTTGAAGGTAACAGGAGGGTTAATTACAAATTATGGGAAATTGTGTAGCCTAATTCTTGTAAATCTGTTTTTTTTATTAATCACTTTGAAAAAAAAAAAAAAGATGGACTATGGTCATGTTTTCTGTAATATAATTCACCTTTGGGGAAAAAAATGAACACACTGGTGGTGTGACCTATATGTATTTATGACACCTGTGAGTAAGTCAATCTTGTTGAGTGAACCTGAGGAGGAAACAGGCAAAACGCGTTGTTCACTGCCAATAAAGTCACAGCAAAGTGAGCTCAGTGTGCAGTGGTTACTTTTTGTCTTCACTGACAAGTTTTTCTGTGACTGATTGCAAAACACCGGCTGTGCACGGGGAGGTCTGCTCACCGGATAATTATTTATGATTATTCAGGGTTTCTTTGGAGGCACAAGTCCCATATATTTCTACTACAAGGGTTTAAACTCTTGACTGATTGTTTTACTGTGACAGAGCGGCTGCTCTGAAGTGAACTCTTTGTTGCCTTGAAGCTCCATTTGACCTCTGATCCTCCAGACAGACATGATATCTGAGCCACATGTCTGACGGCTGTCCCTGGTCAGAGTACGAATACAGACAAGGACATCACCCACTGTGTTTTATCCTCAACCTCCCACATTTGTGGAAACTGAAATGTGCCATTATTCACTGGAGGATCTGTCTTTTTGTCTGTGGCAGAAATAAATGGTGATGGCCTCCAAAGATATTCCCAGATTACTGCACAGCAACACATAACGCCGACTCCACAGCTTCACCAACAATCAAATGCCACTGAGAACAAACACATATAACCTCTAACACAGGCTCCTGGTGCATTTAACCCTCCTGTTAGCCTTCAATGTTTAACACTACAACATCATTTTTTTACTTCATATTTAATGACTTTTCCTAATTTAATGGGGACAACTGACATGAAATTAACATTATGATATGCTCTGAATGTGCTGCAAACATTTGGGATGCATTGGTGTTTCTCTGGGGTCTATTTGACTATTTTATTTATTGTAGCGGCATAAAACCTGTAAGAAATAAACATTTTACACACATCTGCTGTAGCTGTTTTGGATGACACTGAGGAACTAGAACATGCCAGTTATAATTTTCAAAAAAACTTTCCTCAGCTTTAGGGCCCGCACCGAACATAACCACACCTGTACTCAGGGCTGCAAAATTCTGGGAATTTTCAAAGTTGGAAACTTTGCATGGGATTCAACAGGAATATATGGGAATATATCTGTCTATAACAGGTAAATTAAATGTATTTCAAGAGAAAACAACCAGATTAAATACAAAGTCAGCTGAGTTTCGACTGAGGACACGTGACTACATCTGAGCACACAAGCTACAGTCAGTCAAGTAAGTTTTGAGCATTTTCCTGGGGTAGATATATCTGATCTATGGTATTAAAGTTTAACTACCAAAAAAATAAGTCAAATGTGCTTACACAGTAGCTAATTTTTTCTGTTATCATACATGTAGCATACTGACTGAGGAATGTTCATCTATTCAGCCTATTTCTATTCATTCATCCAGCATCAACTGTAAAGGACTGAGGAAAAATGCAGAAACCTGAGGACTGAGAGGCTTGAGAAAAAATGTTTTCATTCTACTGTTTTTTGGGAGAGGTTTTTTTGTTTTTTTTTTTTTTTTTTCAATGAAAGAATTGATTAAAGTTCTACCCACAAATAAATCAAAGTCAAAAATGTCACTGTTTAATTTAAATTAGTTTGCATGCATGTCTGCTTATGACAATACAAAATTTCCAAAATCCCCCAGCTTAACCTCCCATGGAAAGTTTCTGGAAGGCTTCTGGAAATTTAACAGAAATTTTCCGCCCCTTTGCAACCCTACCTGTACTAGTTAATGTAAGTGTGGGGAGGGCAAAACATGTTTCCCACAAGATGAATAAGGAGGTCAGTGGGGCAGGTTATGTTTTATTTAAAAGGCGGTTTAGTTTGTCAACAACAAAACATAAAGTAAAGGTTTAAAATCACTGGGGTCAAACTGATCAAACTTCATAAAGTACATTTGAAGGTAACAGGAGGGTTAAACTGCTGAGGTTATTGCACCAGTGAAGTATATGTGAAGTTACAATCCATATCAGGGTGATTTTCACATTAAATGATCGGGTGGTGGGCACTCACTTGCTCTTGGTGTTGTAGTCACGGATCTTGTCCAGGAACAGTTTCTGGATGGGGTCCATGTCCTTGGCCCGGTTGAAGACGACAGCGGAGATGCCGATGTTCCTGCGCAGGGTGACGGAGACGGCCGAGCGCAGGAGGGAGGACAGCTGGAAGAGCCGGTGCAGCGCCATGCTGTCCCAACATAGACAGGAGAAAAGCCTCAGTTACTTTATCATTATGGGGTTATTGCATTAACCATCACCTTCTAATTTACTCATTTTTAAAATTAATTAAGAGTCCATTTGAGCCTGATTGCTTTGGATGCACCTCAGGAACTATACCATGGCATTTACAATGTTCAAAAAACCTTCCTTTGCTTTACTCCATGTGGTGGTGCATCAATTTGACCCCAGTAATTTAAATTTAAAGAAAATTATAGTTCAAGTTTACATGTCACATAATTTACATATCATGTTGGCTACCTAAACAGCCCTTTAAGACAAATGTGTTAACATTTTTGATATTAATTTTATGTTTTATACAGCTAAATCAGGTCAATTTGACCCCGATGAAGCACCTATGCACACAAAATACGTGCATGACATTAAAACACATCATGTTAGTTTCATTTACGCACTTGTCCCCGTTAATAAACACAAAGTCATGACATATAAAGCCAAAAAACGACGTTACTCATGTATTAAAAGACATTAAAGGTCGAATGGGGTCAAAGTGGCCCAAAAGATACCAGTAAGGTTAAGTGTTATGTAGTTTTAATGTTATTATTTATCGTTATTTGTTCTGCGCTGGCTCAGCTGGTGCAGGTGACGCTCGTTAGTCTCGGCTTAGCTAGCAAACTTTTTAGCTTAGCGAGCGCTAGTTAGCCTCCTGTTGAAAAACTTTGACAAAATAACCACTAAAGTTGAAGTGGAGAGACATTCCCACGGCTTTGACACAAACTAAAACAGAAACTGAGGCAAAACACCTCAACGTTAGTCAAGGTCACCGTTCATTTTTGCCCAAGTCCAAATCCGAAGCTAAAGGCTCGTTAGCTGTTAGCCTCGTTAGCGCAGCGACCGCTGAAGCTAAGAATGCTAGGCTAACATTAGCCGACCTGCTTGTGCCCCCAATAAATAATATCGCAACATTTTCTGCGCGGAGATAAAAGAGAGAGGCAGCACGACGCACCTTATCTTATGTGTCTGTGTTAACGAAGGATACGACAGACTTTGGTATTTTATCGCATTTGTTTGGAATCGTGCTACTCACCTTGGATTTGACACTTCGTGCACAGATCCGAAGGGAACGACCGGTGGATTGTGGGTATGGTGTACGGGTGCCGGTAGGTGTTCGCGGAAATCACGTTTTGTCTTTTGCGCTGCTTAGACTTTTACTATGGATCTCATAATTAAAACCAAGTCTTTTGATTTCAAACACAAGTCATTTTATTTACGATTTCGTCTCTATCACCGAAATGTATAGCTTACATAAGAGCAACTGGCAAAGCATGCTTGAACCAGTCAGTTAATGTTTTAAACATATGGTACAGTTCTTCTCAATTTCTATGATTTTAACACAAAACTCTAATATTGTCTCAGATTTTTAAAACGTTTTTTCCAACAGTATTTTGAGTCTGCTTTTGGCTTCCAGCACTTTTTTTTTTGTTTTTCTTATTTATAATATATATTGTGTTGCTGCATTACATTTTCCCCATTGGGATCATAATTTTCCATCTAATCTAATAGTGTGCCAAATAAACTCTTTCACAATAATGCTATCAAAAGATACAAACAATATACTGTAGACCAACACCTGTTGGCTCATCAAACAAAATTTATTTATTTATTTGTTTTTATTTTAAAGAATCATAAGGTAATATCTGTAGTTTTGTAAGGGGAAGGGTTATTCAAACTATTTACAACAATACAGAGAGAAGAGACTAAAAGCTATTGATTGTGGTTAATTTTCTCATGAACATGTGGTCACTCTCACTAAATGGGGAAATATGCTGCTTTTGTAAAGTTATTATACCCTTTTTTGTCACCATTGCTGATCATTTAGGTTATTGATGATCACTGACTGGAGGTCATGTATCATTTGCAACCTCAGGTCTCCTGTAAGTCAGTAAGCATCCGTCGTACTGAAGTGTCTTTGAGCAAGATGCTGGCAACACCCTGAATTGTGACCTGCAAGTGTCGGGGAGTAAGCAAAGAGAAAATCAATAAAGCATCATATTATTACCAAGCTGCTTGATGCCAAAGTAAGTGCAGCTGTAAGCACCGATTGTTGGAGAGGGATGGGAAAACAAAGTCATGTGAAGCAGTAAGTGCTTGTTTAATTATACATATGTAATTATATATATATATATATATATATATATATATATGTATGCCTCAGCCTAATGAAACACTGGAGAGCTTTTAATGTCTTCAGTCCTGCTGGTACAGTTGGTGGGTTCATCATTAAAAATGCATGCTGTGCAGTGGAGCTTTGTTTAAACACACAAAACTTTAGTTTAAATTCTAATGCTTTCCAAAGATCCCAAAGGTCCTGCTGAATGTCAGGGAAATGTGTACAAAACCATGCACGGGACATCTCCATATTTCCTATTTGATGCGATGCTGCAGTAATAAAACAGTAACATCTCAGGTTTAAATATTTCAGTCAGTGTTAAGTGTGATGTAGCTTCAGTAAAGCTCTGCAAACAGCACATACAGAATATGTGAGTGACGTTGTGCACCAGCTTTGAAGCTACTTCAGGAGCATTTTAAGGGAAAATTAGAGTCAAAGGGGTTTAAAGACAAACTCTAAAGTAGAGCAAATTCAGATAGCGCGTCTGCAGGTTCTTTAATGCTTTTTAAGACCTTTTAACAGACCCTTTTTAATGAAGTTTAAGACGTTTTTTGACCAATCATCTTTTGTTCTTACTCCAGTCAGCATTGAAGACAGGTGTATATTTGATCCAAGTCAGGTCAGCTTTAGGTACAAATATGTTTAATTATTAACTAGATGATTGTGTGAATTGCTTTTTTTTTTGAGTTTCCTTTAGGTGAGAGAGCAAACTGCTGCTATAATAACTCAAACCAGAGCTTTCCCCCCCCCCCACAGAACGTAGGACAGGTGAGCACAAGAGGTTTCTCCCCTCAGGTATGAATGAAGTGGGCTGGGCCGTCTTCCCAGAAGGGGAAAGTTGCAGGTTGCTGGATTGGCTTCAGACGTCTGAGACTTTGATGCAGGACTGTTTGACTTGTTTTGACAAAAAGAAATGAAATTACATTTAAAGTTTGCTGAAGTTAAGACATTTTAAGACTTTATAAAGGACCTGTAGGCAACTAGACACCCTGTCAGAGTGATTTAACTGTTTATCACATGCCTTTAATTATCTTAGGTAGACCTGGGGACCAAGAGAAAGAGGTAGGGATTTTCCAAAGTGTGCTGCAACCTGTTCATCTTTTGTTTCTGTGACCTGAAACCACACATAAAGCCGGCACGGTGTCTGTATGTACATTCAAAACTTTATTATGGAATACAGTGTAGAAAGCGTTTTTTCCCAGTCAATGCAAATGGCCTGCACAATATTACACAGTGGAAGAAGAAGAAGAAGAAAACATAAGCCACCGGAAAAAAAAAAATTATAGAAAGAAAATCCTGCTTCCTCTTCTACTCTGCTGCCCTCTGTTGAGCTTCTGATGAGCAAGGCGCAGGACCCACCCCACTGCAGCCTCAAGAGATAGAATTCACTCCAAAAAGTGTGTGTGTGTTCACTCACAGGTTTTATGCATCACAGACAGATACTCAAACAAGGTGGGAGGTCACAATGTTTTTTTTTTTTTTTTCTTTCGATGCAGCGTTGACACAGTGATGAATAAACCGACCTAGATCCTCGCTGATGTTGAGGGATTCTTCCACTTTTATTACCACTGACTAAGATTTGCTCCCTTTCCCTCTCACTGGTGAATGCCTACGGTATCGTCTATATACAGACTACAGTGCTCTGCCTCTGAGGAGTCGGTGTGCGTTGATGGCAGAGAGGTGAGCAGCATGCCTGAGGGGGAGGGAAAGGAGGGGAGGGAGGTGGGGAAGTGAAAATCCATTATATACAGACTGCCTGCCTGCATGCCTGACTATCCATCCGGAACTGCAAGTCATTTCCTCTCGAGCTCGCCCTCCTTTCCTTCCTCCTCCTCCCCTCGCTCCACCTGTTCTAGCTGCAGACGCTACAGTGATTAGAAAGTGAGACCGAGGAGCAGGGTGCGATAAAATTAAAAAACCCATTTGTGTGATTTTTTTTTTCTGTAAATGGACCAAAAACTCGACGAGGTTTAACTTCTGCAAATTTGGACGAAACGAGACTGAATAAACCAACGAACACGTACACACAGAACTGTTCATCCTAACCCACCCTGACCCCATCAAAATGACCCGTCCTTATATCCTTAAACGGGCCGTCCCATAACAGGCCCTTTAAAAAAAAAACAACAAAAAAAACCACACACAGTAATGTGAATGGAAAAGAAGAAAAAAAAGCGGACAAAATTTAAATAAGAGTGATTTTCAACAGCCTCTACACAAAAGTTGGCATACGCATAAGGATTTTCAACACAATACGTTTCAGGGAGGAAGAATAATATACAAATAGGGATCAAGCCAGCCCCCCTCCTGTAGCTTCAGGAACGTAGTAGCATGGTAACAAACAAAGAGAAAGAAAATAAAATAATAAAAAATAAAAAGAGGAACACACTTTAAATTCCAAAAGCACAGATCTCTCTTAAAGTGTATTAACATGATATCAAAGCAGAGCCCATTCATCTAGATTCATATATATTTTTCATTATCATTTGAAGTCACGTGATCACGAGAAGATACTAAATGTACAATCTTGCTAGAATGACAATCTATACGTGAGAAAGGATCTCTCAGGAGCAGCGTAAAGATCTGGTTCTTTTTTTTTTCTTTTTACAAATCCTGTTGTCATTGTTGTCGTCATCATGCACTACATAGGAACAGCTAAGGTTTCAGCATTAACTTTAGTACATTACACGCAATTTAAAAAAAGGACTTTACATCGGTTGTCTTTTTTTTTTTCCGCCGTTTTCATTCTTTTTTGTAAAACAAAACTGGAAACGATAGAGAAAACTCTAAAATAAAAACAGCTCATTCAGAATACATAATTTTCTAATGGTCTTCTTCATCGTTATTATCATCACCAACATTGTCATTATCATCAGCGGCGTCTCCATATATCCTTAAGAGCCTCGTGTTACTTAACACAGCCCAGCTGTCGTAAGAATGCACAAAGAAAGAGGATGGGAGGAGGGATGAGGAGGAGGAGGAGGAGGAGGAGGAGGAGGGAGAGGAGGCTCACTTTATACTCCAGTGTAGACTGTAGAGTGAGTGCAGTAGTGCTGCATTGGGGGTGGGGAGGAGGGGAGGGAGGGGAGGGAGGGAGGGGAGTGTGTGTGCTGGGCCTCATTTAATTAAAAAACTGACTTTATCCCACATTTCATCATGTAATTATTTCAAATGCAATAAAAAACAAATAATGATGTCTGTAACATCCACACCTCAGGCGATGATGAAAACTATTTTTAGCTTCTGATTCAATGTTGGAAAAGATCATCATAAACCCTCAGATTTAGACATGAAGACGGCTTCCTGATTAATCGCACCTTTAGCTTGGATTTGGTGGTAAGCACAAATTGTGCTTGCAACCCATTTTTTCTTTTCTTTTTTTTGGTAAATGAGGCCCAGGGGGAGCGAGATGAGATGGGGCGTCTCCTGCAGCGCCAACCCACAGTCAGATTTTCATACATGTGCACACTTTCAAATCATCCCAAGCCAAATAAAAACACTTCACACTGACCATGGATCAGAGTGGAGAGGACACCTTTACCCTGTGGGTGGGTTTGTTTCGAGGCACTGGGCGGGGCCTTTATTCGTTATTTATTTACTTCTGCATTTCAGCCGGCCCAGACGGAAAGTTCTACAAAACCCTTTTCTCCGGTTTCAACAAACTGAACACACGTGGTGCGAACAGGCTCGGCTGCAGTCTCCGCCCAGGCTGAGAGAAAGAAACCCCGGCTTGATTTTCTCCATATGCTCGTAACCGATTATTTCAGCTACTCATTGGTGTAAGCCACGCTGCCTTTGGAGAGGTGGGACTGGTTGAGGGGGATGGAGGATGGAGGGATGGAGGATGGTGTGGGGAGGGTTGTCAATGTGTGGGAGGAGATATGTGTATGTGTGTGTGTGAGTGTGTGTATGTGTGCGTGTGTGTGTTTGTGTGTATATGTGATATTCTCCTCAGTTCTGCATCTGCTCAAAGAACTTGTAGGTGGGGTTTTCATAGCCGTTCTGCTGCATCTTCGACAGGTGGCGCTCCTCCGGGGTGACAGCAGCGTCGACCTGGAGAGAAGCCAGAGAGAAAGAAAGCAAGAGAGCAGGTTACACACACACAAATTTGAGCAAGCACACGTTCGCAAACAGTACACACACACACACACACACATACACGGTACTTTTCAAGACAATTTCATTCTCCCTGCAACTGAATTTGACAATTTTAACTAGCAAATAAGTAAGAAAGAAAGTCGGCCCACGCAGCCTAATTGTAACCGACCACAGCCGACAAACGCTCTGAAATGATGAATGGGAATGTTGAGAAAAAGCACAAGGAAATTAATTGTTGAGGGACATGAAGCCCAACTGCGCTCAGTAAAGCATCTACACAAAGAAATAAGATTGATTAAAATAAGACATGCTGTGCTCAAAAGAGCATGTCATTACATGGTGAAAAACTAAGACCTCCAATAACCGTATTAATACATTTTAATAATTTTTCAGTCACCAGTGTAGAAAATATAATATACACTGTAAACAGAGCCGCATGTACACTAATACACCTGGATACAACAAATACACACTTGCACCAGTGCATGTAATGAATGCAAGTGTTCATGCAAGACTGGCAAATGTGAAATGAGCGTGCACAAACACACTCGCCCACTCACAACAGACTGACTGCTATACATAAAGCCTTGTACACAGACGGCAGACACACACACACACACACACACACACACACACACACACACACAGCAGTCTGTTGTTTCTCACCTCGATGACTCCGTGATGGATGGAGGTGTACTGCTTCTTCCTCAGCATCACCAAGGTGATGACGATGACGGTTGCTATGACGACACCTCCAACCATCAGGCCGATGATGGCGCCCTTGTTGGAGCCCACGTCCTCTGCAAAGAAGACCTGAGGGAGGGTGGACAGTGGTCAGCCGAGCTGTCAGTCATCCGGCCGCAGCGATGAAACTGCAGCGTGCAACCCAAATTATTTTACTATCTTCAGCATAAAAATGTCCTGTTTCAGGCGGTGCACACCAGGGACTTGTCTTTACAGACTTAACTTCCTTCTCTCAGCTCTGAAATGATGTGTTGCCGTGCGCTCCTGACACTGCTGACTAATGAGGACATTCTTTGCGCTAAGCACACCGGGAGCTCAGAGTTAAGTGTGTTTCAAAATGTTTTTCTAAAGTCATTTCCCCCCAGGGAACCACTGAGCTATAGTTGCTGTTACCACTTTTATTTGCACTACATGTCATGACAGGAGAATGCCGGTGTCATTTAGAGCTGGAGCACATTGTCTTCTGTCTACATCTGATTTACATTTACTCCAATTATTTTGCAATGCATGCCATGCATAGTTAGATTTCTCTGAAACATGTGCTTGTTTTTTCGACATGTTTTACTGTGTCAAGCTAACTGCTGCCCCCACCAACAAAAACACTTTACATAAAAAGACACTGATGCGACAATGAAGTCTGTAAGGCATGTATATTTTTGAGGGATTATTTCCTGCTGGCGACTTCAATTTTTTCCTGTGGGTGTCATCTGATAGACGGTAAGCCGTGGAACATAATGCATGCCCTGATATGAAAACAACTCAATTCTGGCACCAGGAAACAACAAAGTAACAGCAACTTGGATAAAAGAAAATAAGGCCTCATGTTTGCTGTGATGGATTACTGAACTCTATGAAGCTGTTTTTCAGACTCTACAAGAATTAATGGAAAATGTTTTTTTTTTTTTTTTTTTTTCAAGGAAGGAAAATGAGTCTTGATATCTCCAACTACACCGACTGTGCACAAAGACCAGCAGGTTGTGAGGGAGAGCGGCAACCTAGACAACTGCCACTAACTTAAAAAAACACTGGTATTATAATTTAACGACACATATCTAACATAAAGCCCTGCCCTACAAATGCGCCCACGTTGTAACTTTCATACCTGCCCATGCCTAATATTGCAGTGCTGCACTTATGAAATTAATTTAAGATGGTAGGCCTGTGTGCAGCATAATCTTTTGGAGTGCTGATTGGGGTTATGGCGAGCATAAAATTAAGGAATTAAGTTAAGGAGACAGCCTGACACACTGGCTGCTCAGCGTGAATTCAAGAAATGTGATATGTAATAAAAATGTAGGGATTTAAGGGGATTAAACCCTTTAGGTGAGAGGAATAAGTGTGGCGGATTTGGATTTGACTGAGCGTGGACTGAGGTTTTTGAGCTGGTATTACAATGCTGAAGAGAATGAATGGGCACTGAATGGGACTGGTGCTTTACATTGTCCCTGGTTCAATACATTAACCTGCAGCCGGCCATCAGAAGGCAGGCAAATACAGTCAAAGGCAAGAGGATACACTCACATGAACGTGACTATGGCAGGAGGACACTGCATTTTAGCAAAGAGCAGAGAAGCGTGACACACACATTACATTATCGCTGTCGTCCCCATGGACACCCGTCTCCATGGCAACAACCTTGGAAGTTTACCACGAGGACAAAGTAGAGATGTGGACCTCGAGTGAGTGTCACATGCAGCATGATTGAGAAGAGTTTAATGGTGTTGAGAAAGAGAGAGAGAGAGAGACAGAGAGAGAGGAGAGAGAGACAGAGAGAGAGAGTGAGAGAGAGATGCCAAGCATGCATGTTTCAGCAAATACATCTCTCTGTGTGTGCATGCTTGTGTGTATTTTTCCATATTTATTAAGTTTGCACAGACGTATGAATCAATGCATTTGCAATGAGTCCACGTGTCGGTTTGAGTTTGTTTCTCTCTCTCTCTCTCTCTCTCTCTCTCTCTCTCTGTCTGTGTGTGTGTGTGTGTGTGTACCAGTTTCTGGTGGTGAACTTCATATTCAGTGCTCTGTCTATCCTCCGTCTCCATCCGCAGCTCAGGAATAGCTTCCATCTTCATTCCAGTCACTGCCAACAGAAGCAAAAGTAGCATGTATTATGGATGGGTGGTGACATACACTTGCACATACTCTCACACACACACACACACACACACACACGTACACACTCGCTTGCTCAGTGACTCACTCAAACTAAAGAACAGCAGAATATAGCATGTAGCAGTAACATGCAGTGAATATCGTGTGCACAGGCAGACATGTATACACATAAGGCAAAATATGTGCATTTACATCAAACACAGGGTTTGGACTCGCATCACAAATATCCTGCCAGCCACATCTGGCCCCAACATGGAGGGTAAATGTCTAAATTTATAACAGCCAGGCTAGAGAAAGAGAGGCTGCTGAGAAACACTGCGGTGGTGTGGATATAGATCCACTCGGCCACATTTTGGGTGAAAGTAAATGGCCTGATAAGATTTTTTTCATGTTTATGTCAGCATTGTTCTGTTGCTACAAGCCTTTTCTATTAAACACCACAAGTTGTAAGAGTCAGTTCAAATAACCTGAAAAAAAGGCTGTGTTTGGCTTAGATAGCTACCTAACTAGCCAGCACACTAATTTGGCAAAGCAACCAGTAATAATGTATGATTATTGTTAGACACAACAAACACAAAATTGATCAGATGCAACAGAGGCAAAATGATCACGTTCCTGGTGAGAAACAGCACAGAAATTATGAGTCTCTTCAGTTCTGTTAAGTCAAACATTTACAATGCAATTAGCTTGTCACAACAATTGTAGCCGATGAGCTGAAGGCCTTCACTGTGACCACCAGAGGGTGTGTTATGTCAACTGAATGTCACAGATACAACATATACAAGCTCCCTGGAAGACAGAGCGTTTGAGAAGACATTTCAAGGTGAGCTGTAGCCTCCTTCAGCACCAGATGGGGTCTGCCACGCAGGCCAATAAAATGAACGCCAGAATGCCGACAGAGTCAACTGGGTGATGTCTGACGTACCCTGACCAAGTAAACGCCACCCATCTGGGTGCTGCTGTTTGCTATAGTCAAAGTGAGTTGAAACAAAGAGCAGCATTGTTTAAGAGCAACCTTTGAAATAAGTTGGGATGTAAACACAAAGCATCGTGTGTGCAGCACCTACCTGGCCGTGTGGGAAGGCCTCTCTCTGGGTTGGGACGAGAGTCCACAGGCTCAACTAGTGAGAGACAGAGACAGAGAGAGAGAGAGACAGAGAGAGAGAGAGAGAGAGAGAGAGAGAGAGAGAGAGAGAGAGAGAGAGAGAGAGAGAGAGAGAGAGAGAGAGAGTGAGAGAGGGTTTGAAAAATACTTACTGTGTGGTCTCTTGATGTTTATTAGTTTTAAAATAGCATGTTCACATGAACTGTGATATATTTGAGATGACAGGTGATAGCCTCTGTCACAGGCCAGCAGTCTATTGTCAGATCTGGTGATTCTTAAAGTTAAGACTACATTTCCCATTTTCTTTCTAAGGCACAATGGAATGTTGTCATTACAAAAAAAAAAAAAAAACTCTGCTTAAAATGTGTGGATAGACAGGTGACCTATTTGATTATTTAACCAGCATCAGAGTAAGTGATGCATATAAAATCAGATACACACTGACTTCTTCCCCTTTGCAAATAATTCCTCAACAGGATCTAAAAATGATCAGGACTACAAGCTCTCCAGTCGTACAAAGCCAAACAATAAGCAACTGTTTGACCAGTGAAACTAAAGTTGAGACACTAAAGTTGAGACACTAAAGGTGAGGCACTGAAGCTGATGAAAAGCTGTTGATACTTTGTTGGAATATTTTTTAGGGAAAATTTGCCCAATTTTTTTCATCATCTTAAGGAAGTTACCCTACAGTTTCACATCCTCTCACACCAAAAGCACCACTGGAACAAAAGTACATCACTTTAGATTTAGGAGTCATATTTTTGGTTGATGTAACCTCTAAACCCTATGACCTTTGGCCTTTAAAACACATCCTTCCTGATGTTAGCCGATGTCATCAGTAGTATAAGTGGTTCAGTGCTGTGTACCTTGGTTCTGAGTGTTGGGCTGGTTGAAGCTCTCAGGGTGGATGAAGCCGACTCCCCCCAGGCTCAGAGTCTCCTCCTGGGGCAGCAGATCCAGGCTGCCGGTCTGGCCGTCTCCCAGCTCCTGGTCAGGCATCAGGGCGTCGTTGCCGTAGCTCACCCTCACGTCGGTCTGCAGGTTGGCCAGCTGCTGGGCCATCTCAGCTTGCTCCCTCTGCAGGAGCTCTGCACGCACAGGAGGAGGAGGAAACATTAGGGGAGGAGAAGAGCGATGGACAGGTGGGATATTCACAAGTTCCAGCTAGATTCATGCTTGCACAAGTTATATTCACTCATCCATCAACTTGTTTTCAGTTACTTTCTGTGATAAAATGTTCTAATATAGAGGAAACTGGGAAAGAAAAACGTGTCATCTATTTTTTAAAAACACAACCATTTCACAACCGTTTCTCCTGTAAATGTGTTTGTGCATTTGTGCGTGTTTTGCCGGGCAGCACAGACTGTGACAGACTCTTTGACAGAGACACAGATGGCTATGTGACGCAGGCAACTCCAATAAACCCAAAAACCCACAGAAACCTCACAAATGGTGGGGAGAGAGGGACGGACAGAGGGAGGGAGGGAGGGGGGGAGGGAGAGGGATTTATCATCCTAGCAAACTGTTTCATTTCACTCAGAACAGAGGAATTAGGCCAAATGGCTCCAACGCCCTTATCAACACAAATAGCGATTTTCGGGGGCTAGAATTCAGAGCATCCAATTCCCATGGTGCATGTGGTGTAATTAGGAAACAGTTTTCTTTCTCTGTGTCCTTCTCCAACAGTAAGAGGAGTCAAAGCGCAGTCTGAACTCCCTGACATCAAACTCCGGGGCTTGTGTAGTCTCATTTACTCATAATTTCAGACTAACTTGATTTGCAAATGAACTGATCTAATGATGCTCGGTGGTACTTTATTCTTACATCACTCTGTGGTTTAAGAAATGCTGCATGGGCACTATGGCTCTGAACCAGGCTGGGAAATAATCATATAGTGACTTGGGGATATCAAGACATACCTCTGCTGTCCAAACTGATGATGACAAGCTAATTCTATACATGACTGGAAAAACTGACCATTAATTTGATTGTAGGGCATGATTTTGCATGTATGAATCGTATTGTGATGCATATATGTTGACGTAAATAAATCCTCTTTGCAGATCTGTAAAGTTGATTTCAAGCCTATAGCCAAGCCTTAGCTCTGAACTTTGATTTCTAATTCCTACTAATACCAGAGTACTAGAATTGGAGTGTATTCTCAGGTCGCAAGGTGCTCTGGACAAAAAGCTTTTGACTGTTGAGAGTTGTTGTGCACACACTCACCGACTTGGTCCTGGATATCATCGGCCACACCAGGAACCTTGTAGAGAAGCCCCAGTGACTGGTTCATACGCTCCTCGATGACACGCAGGTGGGTCAGCACCTGTGGCACACACACACACACACACACACACACACACACACTATGTTAACCTTGCCTGGAGACAGTCATGTGGTTGATACCTGCCCTGAAACTGACTCCCGCTGGAGTTTTCTCTCCTTGTGTCTCCTCTGCTCTTTCCCCTTTGTTACTTTCCTACTTTCCTTCTCTTGACATAAATAAAAACACTAGAAGGTGAGTAGACTACCTGCTGTCCTTCTACAAAATAAATAAATAAATAAAACCTATATTCATACAGAACTTATCTAAGAGAAGAGCTTGCAAAGTGCTCTACAGAAGGACAGAGAAGAGATAATAAAAATATGAAAGGCGGAGATGAAACAGGATACAGTGACATAGAAAACTGACTTAGATCAAAGTGAAAAAACAAACAAACAAACAGAAAACAACAGTCTGGCAAAAGGTGAGCAAAAGTGAGTCTATGTAGAGTCTTTTTAAAAAGTTATTCCAAAGAGCAATACTTATTCTGCAAGTCAGGCAGGGCTACAGTCTGGGACATTTACATAACAATACCTTCAACTCAATATTAATTTAATACTGATAACAGTGCCAATTTAAAACTTGGACCGACATTTAATTTAGGTGCAGAGTTATTTACAGGTGCTGGAAACGTTTTTCAACAACCTCCACGCTGACGAGACGGAGAGCGGGGCGTCACGGGCGGTTTTCGCTTACCTGAGGTCTGATCTGCGCCGCCTTCTTGGGATCGACCATGCGGACGTGTTCGAAGTGTTTGAGGGTGTGCTGCCTGTCTTTCTGCTCGGCACGCACATACTTCTTCAACAGGCTGAAGACGTGACGGGGCTGGTGGTGGGGGGGGACGGAGAGAGAAAGAAAGAAAGGGAAAGGAGGCTTTGATGAATTTTGTTCATTCACATTCTGGCAGACTGGAACTCATTTTGAAAACACGTTTGTTTACCAAGCCGGAGCTGTAATTAATTATACACTCATCTTGATCCAAATCCCAAAACCAGCCAATTACATTGTTTTTCTCCAATCTTCTATGGTATGTCAAAAGATAAGATTAATTTAAATCGCTATTCCATGGAAATCGTTCATAATTTCATAACTTGATCACATTCTTTGAAATCATCATGCAGTGGAATCAACAATTTAGTTAAAGCATTTGTATTGAAAAAAAAAAATAGTGGGAGAGCATGATTGTGTTAAACTGATGAAGTGTGAACAGACTGGTGTGTGTGTGTGCATTAGGAGATTGTATCTTGGCTGCATTTCCCAAAAGTTCATTTTTTAGCAGAGGGATTTAAAAAAAAAAAAAAAAAGATTTTCTCCCCTGCTTCCTGTGCATTAATGACTTTTTACAATGGATAAATAATGTTTCAAGCTGTTTTCTTTAGCTTGGTGTATTTGCACACTGGATAAAGTGTAAAAGAAGAAAAAAAACAACAGTGATAAAATATGATGGTATAAAACCAAGCGGAGATAATAATTACTCATTTGTACAGATGAGCTAAAAATCCCTCAGGATATTATGAAAGCATCTCGTGTCCAAAAAACAAAAAGAACAAATAAATAAAGATAACGGAGCCAAAACACAACTGCAGTGGGGAGCACAACCACAACAGCAGCAGAAGGTGGAAAACGGCAAAACAACAAATTGATCACCCACATGATGAGAAAAGGGAAAAAAAAAAAGGGGAAATGAAATCACGAGGGGCACTTGTTTGTTTCTACACGTCATGAAACACAAATCAGTGTGTGTGTGTGTGTGTGTGTGTGTGTGTGTGTGTGTGTGTGTACCCGGGGCGGGTCCTGCTGCAGGGCGGTCAGGTAGCTCTCCAGCGCCAGGCGGCGGCGGTCGTTGAGCAGAGCCTCCACCCGCGCCATGTGCGTCTCCACCAGCTGCTGCCGCTCGCTGGCCGCCTCCTGCTCCAGAGCCTCCACCTTCTCCTGGAAACGCTGCACACACACACACACACACACACACACACACACACACACACACACACAAAGAGGAATATAAATACAGGCAGTCACATCTCAGACTCATATAAAAACATATATCTCTGCTTAATCACAATGATCTAATATCGACTCCTAAAATGTATGTATCAGTCTTTTAATTTATGCCTGTTTTGGTATTTATCTTATTGGTATTGGGCTTCCTGTTTGGCAGATGTCTGGTGAACTCGCAGCCTCCGAGACAATGTTGCGCACGGTGCCATCAAACCTCAAGAGGCAGATGTCTTGATGCATTTTGGATTTAAAAACCATGACGGTGAAAAGAGTTGGAGAAAAGTAAAGCTATTATCGAATCCCCAAAACTGGTGAAATATTTCTGACTGTATAGATTTGGAATCAAACTGAAATTGGTGTTAAATTGAACTGGGACCTTGCGGACCGGGAAATTAATGTCAATACCCGACGTTGGCGAAGAGGTGATGTTGCTATGCACATGAGGCAAACCTTGGGTGCCTTTTAAATGGTGTGTGTTTGTGTGTCTGACCTGGATGACAGCCTTCTTGTCAGCGCGCGGCAGACTCTTGGCCTCCCTCTCGGCCTCCTCCCACTCCCTCATCACCTGAAGACAAGAGCAGGGAGGACAAACACACACTGGTCAGTCTGCTGTTAACTGTGTGCGCTCTGGATCGCACAACACCTCACCGCTCTTTGAGATCTCACCTTCTCACAAATAAAGGAAAACCAGATTATTTTACATCGCCATAAAGACATATAATCTGTGCTGCAGAGGATAAGCATTAGATCTTTCACACCTGTGGAGGATCACTCCTTCAGATGATGAATGCTGAGGTGAGATGGCAGGGAAGTTTGTATCACTGTTAAGGTACTCTCCGTGCATCCTCTAAAAGTTTCAGTTCCCTTTCAGGTCAGGCCCAACTTCTTTACAAAGATGACTGTTCCTTCCTGCCCTCTCATCCTCTCTGACTCATTAGGTTCACTCTTTAATTCGACCCAGACCTTTGCCTGTCCTCGACTTAAAAGTGTCGGGAAAGGTGAGGGAAACTGTGTGAAATCATGGAGACTCCCTGCCAACAGCCACCCACACAAACTCTGACAAAGGTGAAGCAGGGCCACCCTTTCACTGTATCGACCAAAATCAAATCAAAAAAAAAAAAAACAACACAAAGGGAAATATGGTGACGTGCTGCGCTCTCGTCCCGGTGGCAGACGTATTCAGAGCGGAGCTCAAACTCCATCCTGGCAGGAAGTCACCCTCAGTGCTGTGCGAGGCTGTCACTGCTGCTGTCTTGAGCTCTGAAAGCGGTGACTTCATCGCGGGCCATCTGGCTCTCTGCCGGAGAGCGAGCCGCTTGATTAAAGAACACAATTAAAGTTGCACCGGCCCCGTCAGCTCACCCGGCAGGGATTACCAAACGTACCCATTGTTCTTCTGACTTGCCAGATTTTTTCCCCCCGCTCTCTCTCTCTCTTCCTCCATTTTCTATTCACACCAGCAAAGCTGTCTGTTCCCACCCTCCTCTGTCTCGCTGCTACAAAAGGAAATCCTCCTCTCTCTCCTCTTTCCCTCTCTGGTCATCATCTCCCAGTCAAACGACACGTCACTAATACCGATCAGAGGGCGCATTATCAAACAGTTTAGTTCACAGGTTTTTTTCCCCCCAAAAGCAGTAAAGTTTCATGAAAAAAAAACGGTTATATTATATGGTTTTGCAGTGTTGACAGAGAAAGCTTCAACAATTTCAACAACTAGATGCAACTGAAATTGCAAAAATGACGACCACTGGCAAAAAAAGTGACGGTCCAGCCCTGAGAACCGTGTTGATTCGCTAATTAACTTAAAAACACAACATCACGGTGCCAGACCGGCATCAGGGTGTGGTTCTGGCTTTGGGGTTTTGTATTGTTTTAATCCCGGATGCTGCAGCTGCCATGTTGCATGTTGATAATTTAGCAACATGCTGTTCTTGCTTCAGGGCTCCGTCAAGACGACTCTCCCAACATCACACTTACAACATTCCCCTGCAGTTTATTATCTCCTGCCTTCCTCTCTTTTCTTCCACTTTCTTATTCTCAGTTTATTTCCCGTTCTTTCCTCCCTCCCTCCCTCCCTTCCTTCCTTCCTTGCTGTCGGTACCTGGGACATCCTCTCACGGTGCTTGGCCTCCAGGCTCTCCTTGGCCTTCTGGAAGTGGGCGTGCTCGTTCTCGTCGCCAGGCGTCTCCAGGTAGTGGTCCACTGCGTCGGGGGGGCTGGGCGTGGCTGTGGGTACTGGGGAGGGAGGGACGGGTGGGTGGGTGAAAAAAAAAAAAAAACAGGGAGCGAGGAAGAGGAGGAAGAACGACAACAAAAAGGCAGATGAGAGAGATGCAGGAGGCGAAAAAAAAAAAAAAGACTTTGAACGCCATATCTTCTCATTGCGCCCTTTTGTTTGGCTGATTTGGACACACACACACACAAACACACACAAAACACACAGTCCAAAATGGGTTAATAGGGTTAATATGAGCCCAAAAGGGAAAGAAAACAAGCTGGAAGCCGGCACTCTCCACAAGCAAACAAGGACACGCCTCAGATGACCACCAGCCCTTTGTGGAACACAGACAAAGCCCGGCTCCTCGTTTATATAACTTCATTCAAAGCGAGATGCAGCTCTCATGCCAAAACTCTGCTGCTGGAGTCTATCCTGCAGGCTCCACGGCGTAGATTACATCGTGCTCCGTGGTTGACTTACCACTGGTGAGTCTAATTAAACATCGAGTGGAATATAAATGGATCACTTATTGTGTGAAAACAGGATTTAAGACGGGGAGGAGTTGATAATCGCTCAAGAGTGTGCAGCTATCAGAGGAGATGGGCGTTGTGTGCGCGTGGCTGTCTGTGCAGACATCTGTGTGTGTGTGTGTGTGTGTGTGTGTGTGAAGGTCACGGATCATGTGAAACTGGTTACATCTGAGGAGAGCGCATGACTGCACAGAGACAAAAAAATAATAGCAGAGATGCTTTTCACTTTGACCTGAGCCAAGAATTTTGTTTTCATCCACAAAACCATTTCACTGCCATGATAATCTGTAAATTCCTTGCTTGAAGAAAAAAAAAAATCCATCTTTGCTGCTCAGCCCTCATCACTGTGGTGTTTCTGTGCTGCGCCTCTGAGAGATCACCTGTCAGTCAAACAGAGTGGGCGGTGCTGATGTCCTTGTCTTTGGATATTTTGTTTTCCTTTCTGAGTTTTCTGTAGGTGGCGCTCTTTACTTTGTCTGCTCATGCATAGTGGCTACCGCTGTTGGTGTTATGGACCCGGTCCTGCCTCTGTTTAATACAAACAAACCTCAAATTTCAAACATTTAGAGGATTTTCCCCAAGACAGATAGATCTTACACTTGGTGTTTTGAACAATAGGGGTAAAAGCTTTCATGAAATGGATAAAGTTTTAATCACTACTGTGTTAAATAAATTTGTTATAGAGCATGAATGATATTTTCTATATGTATATGTATGAATAATGTATATATACACCCACAGAACTTCCTTGGATTTAGCATATGCTTTATACATATGCTCAAACTGACTCTGTGAGCATTTACTGACCACAGCTGACCGCAAGTGACCTACATGAGAGTGACAGAAAGAGTGTGTGTGTGTGTGTGTGTTTGTGTTTGTGTGAAGGGGGTGTGGACCGCTGGTGCTGGGGGAAAAGACAGACCGGATTCTCATTCCCACACTGCAGCACTTTCTTACCTCCGCCATGCTCAGCAGAGCAGAAATCTCATAGCAGCACACACACACACACACTGACACTCAAATGCACATATGCACACATACATTGCACACATCAAGTATATGCGCACACACACACACACACACACACACACACGCCAAGTAGATAAAGTAAAAGCAGAATATAGGGAGAGAGAGAGATAGCATGGCTGCATATTGCTGCAGGGCAGATCAAGCACTCAGTGACTGACATGTACACTCACACACACACACACACACACACACACACACACACACACACACAGAGCAAGGTCACTGAACCTTACACAACACAGAAACAGCATGACAGCTAAACCTTTAAACAGTTTGCATTCTGTTTCCCCTTATATGACACATAACACCCCTTCAACATACATACACACACACACAGACACACACACACACACACACACACACACACACACACACACACAAACACACACTGCAGGCAATGAAGTGAAAAATGCTCAGGAACGACTCGGTTAGCAACCCAGAACTGAATTTCTGTTTGAAATCCAATTAATTCATTTTGTGACTGAATGATCACGTCTGGAAAAGCAGCAGCAACAAGGAAACCCTCAAAAATACTGAAAAAAATTTGCCGCTCCTTTCACACACAGAAATGTCTGTCAACTGCACACGTTTACAAGGTGGGAAAAGTCATACCGAGCTCATTGTCGTTTTCAGTGTTGCTGCTGACAATTTATTATCGCAATATGGTCAAGAAGGCAGGCATGAGCTGAGCGCTGAAATTGATATGAGTCATTCCTCGCTGCTTCCCAAGATGAAAACTTCACACGTGTGTGCAGCGAGGGGATTTGACAACAGAGCTAAGTCAGTGAAATAAATTAACCGGAATTTATTTCCTCAGAGACAAATTTGTAATTCTTTTCACACGGCGTAAGCGAGCCTGCAGGATATTAAGTGAGGGATCATGTGTCGCGAGGCAGACGTTGTTGTAAAATACGCCCTGACCGGGGACAAGCTTGTGACATCTAGACCTCCATGCAAAGCTCAAGCAATATATAAGCCTCCTCCAATATATTCCTCCACGTAGTTTTAGCCACAATGTCGCAGAGCTGTAGCCATGGGAATGCAAATAAATGCTATTAAAACGTCTGTTCAGCCTCTGACAGACAGTCTTTTTGTGCAAGTCCTATCTGAAGTCAGCTAAGACAAGTTGAGCCACTGCCACTGCAAGGTCACAAGAAAACCGAGTCTCTCGGCTGACGAGCCCAAGTGAAGTTGAAATTTTCACGACTAGAGTCCAACTCAAGTCTTAAATTGACTAATAAAAGCTTTTAAACAGCTGACAAATGCAAGCAGAATCCTAATTCCCAAGTTTTGAGACTTGAGTCAAAGTCAAAGTCCTCTGGCAATTTTCATACTGCCCATGTAAGTTTATCTTCCATGTATCTAAACCCGCTTAATTGAGTGTATATCTGCAGTAACCAAGAAGTAACGATGTTTTGGCAGAAGAAGTAGCTAGCTAGTTTAATTGGAAAACCATCTATAGCAACTGGGCTTCTTGCAGAGTATTGCGATTAAATGTTATTCAGAAATGATACACCCAAACCTCAAAATGCCTTCTCTGGCCGGTCAGAATCGAGTATTAAAAAAAAAAGATGTGCTGTTCTGAAAACCATTCCTTGAGCTGAAAACCTTCTACGCTTTACAAACAACTTCAAGGTAAAACCAGGTCTTCGTGGTTATAAAAAATAAATTCACTGAGATACTGGTTTTGATATTCTTAGAAAACCAAACTGTGTTAATAAAACATGTTAACACACAACTGCAAACAAGGAGGCACGGAAAAAAAATCCAATTACAATGTGATCCGGGTAGAGAGAGAAAGGGAAGGAGCAGACAGGGTGTGCAGTCGGCCAGGCTGGTGCATCAAGAATCCACGAGTGATCATGGGAAAGGGGGAGAGTGTGTTCATGTGAAGGTATCCATTTGTTTGACGGGCTCACAAGGTGTTGGTGAGGGGAAAAGGAAAGGTTAGCCAGCAGTCGGATCTGACAGGTTGACTACATCTAGAAGTGCAGCTCGTGAGGCAGGTGAGGATTATAGGAAACCAGTGAGTGAGGGAAGCTGAGTATTAATACTTGGCAGCTAGTGGAAAGCTGACACACAGCAAGTAGAAATGAGGGTTAGGGAGAAAGCAGCTGGCAGTCAGAGTGACACACTGCTAGTGGTTGGTGTTAGCCGCTGTTGACAGGACTTACGGACACTGCTGCAGACAGACAGACAGTACTCCTCCGACTCAAAGTTATTCCTGTTGCCTCCGCAGCCGCCGTAGATAAACTGGGCGCAGCGGCCCTCCTGTCGGTCAAAGTACCAGCGGGGCAGCATGGCCCGGCACGGACCGGTCTCCGCACTGGCCCAGCACACCTCTTGGAGGGGACACACACACACACACACACACACACACACACACGCAGGTCATCATACACAAAACAGTAGGCTCCTGGTTGTCTGCTCGGTCACTGGTCACCACATGCTCAAGTGAGCATGTAATCTATGTTTTGACATTACCCAGTGACATTTTCTCGCCAGTGATGTTTGTCAGCGTCTTTCTCAGATTCTCAGGCAGAACTCAAGGACAAACTCAAATGAAATAAAGAAATATCTGAGGTGGCATGACAGGGCATCTGAAGACTTTAGAGCCAAATTTAAGCCTTGATTTGAAGAGCCTCTCAATGCTACCTGAAATTAAACTGAAGTTCGATTTAAAATGAAAAGAGAAACAAAGCTGGTGCAACGCGCCTGTTTCTGGTTGAGCATAACTAATGATAGTACCGAAATGATAAATGGGCGCGATAAGAAAAAGGACAACAGGAAATTAATTGTTAAGGGACATGAGGCCTAATTGTGTTTAGTAAAGCAGATATAATCGAAAAAATACACTTATTGTAGCACGAGCCCTGTTCTGTATTCATGAAACAGTGGACACACAGCACAAAGACAGTCAGCGCATTGTGAATCAATAAATCAAATAAGAGTAATCTAGTAAGTGGATTTCAGACATGTTCATTACTCTTTAGAGACTTCAAAGGAATTTAGTTAAATTATTTAAAGACTTTTTCAGGCTTTTTAAGGCTCTGTTAATACACTGATAATGAAATAAAGCTTTCAATAAAAAAGAAAAACATGATGAAAGAGATATTTGAGGAAAATAAACATATGTTTGGAGACATCCAGATATGAAACACACACACACACACACACGCTTGTAGGCAGTCCTCCTCACCCCTGACAACCTCCTCCACGGACTCCGTGGTGGTGGTCGTGGTAGTCGTCATGGCAACATTGGTGGTAGGCTCATCGGCGTCATCCCCATCATTGAACGTGTCGATGATGTCATCGTCTTCCTCCCCTTCTTCCTCCTCTTCCTCTTCCACCACGTCTTCGTCCTCCTCGCCGTCTCCGTCCTGGTCGTTATCTAGAACCTCCTCCTCCTCTTCCTCCTCCTCGGCCACCTCCTCTTCCTCCTCCTCTGCTTCCTCGTCCTCTACCACAGATGGCCGGATTTCCTCTTGCTGCTCCACGGGCTCTGGCTCCCGCACCATACTGGAAGAGAGGGAGGAGGGAAGGAGAGACGGAAGGAAGGGAGTAAAGTGGGAGTGAGGGAGGGAGGGAAGAATAAGAGATAGAGAGAAAAATGGAAGGAGAATGAGTTGGACAGAACGGGGAAGAGGGATGAGAGAGCGATACGAGGATGGAGAGTGATAAAGGAGAGGGGGAGGGAAGGAAATCAGGATGAAAGAAAGATGAGGATGATGAAATGAGAGAAGAAGGGGAAGGAGAGGATGGAGGAAACGAGAGATGGATGGATGCACATGTGTGGGAGGGAGGGATGGATGGGAGAAGGAAGCGATGGAGGAAGATGAGGACAGGCGGAAGGAGAGATTTAAAATTACAGCGAAGTTTCAGATGCTTTCAAGAAGTGAAACATCATCATCAGGATAATGTTGGAAATCAAAGTGTGTGTGGTAGTATCTTTGATCATGAGACAGCTGACGTGTCTTTAATTCAACACCTGTCTTGCTGTCATTTTTTCAGTGTGTGTGTGTGTGTGTGTGCATGTGTGTGTGTGTGTGTGTGCACCTGTTGTCAGAGTAGTCGGCCTCCGCTCCTCCCCACCAGACGTCAGAGTCGTCGTCGTCCTGCTCGGCGCTGTCAGTGTCACGCTCCGCCTCTGATGGGCAGCACACAAACTCCACCCCTCGGAAACGGTCAATGCCGCATGGCAACAGCATCCCATAGTCATGGAGATTCATGCTGCGGTCGCCGCAGGACTACCAAGCAACAGAGAAGGAGGCAGAGAAAGAGAGATAGGGAGATGCGAAAGAGCAATGATTATACCCATAACTATTCCCAAAAGTCATTAAAGGCAGTGTGAGATTATGTGTGTGTGTGTGTGTGTGTGTGTTCTCACCTCCTTGGCCACGGTGTGCCAGTGCAGGTGGCTCTCACACTGGTCCATGCGCTCCTGATGCAGGAACTTACACTTGTCAGGGACGAGCAAGGCGTCGCTCACAAACTCGCCCACTGCAGCAAACACACACACAACATTCACAAGTTAAATTAAGACACGCTGCGCAACAGGTGGCCACAGCAAAGCAATCTGATAGGTCGGCGACGCCTTGCAACCTGTGTGGATAATTCCCACAAAGCGTGGCTGACCGTACTGTATTGGTTGCTATGGTTACTCGTTTGGTAACCAGGGAGCGAGACGGCGATTTTCTTGGTTTCTCCTGATTCTGATTCTTATGCATGTACAATAATTTCTAGAGAGCATTTCAAACGGCACACATATGGCTCGGCTGTTACTGGTTTTGAAGTCGAGGCTCCCTTGTCCATGCAAATTTATTAGTGGCAGGATGGGAAAGCACCTGAAACATGCATTTAAACATTAAAATTTTCTAGTGAATCTCTGTGGTGGGTTCGCAGCCACTCGAGAGAGTGTGAACCACCTCACCTAGCGTATAATGGACAATGAAACTGATAAATGTGCAAAAAAGTGTGATTTAATAGCAGATTTTATCAGATGAACTTGTATCACAACTGACCAATATCCACTGTTTAATAAAAGGACAATATCTGCCCAATATATCGGGAACCCTTTACCCTGCATACAAAAACATAATATCCTTGAGGACATTTGTAACTGTGATAATGGAAAGTTAATTGCTTCCAGGGTACTTGCATACACCTTGTACCTCCTGCATGATCTCTGCACTCATAATAGCATAATGCCTAGTAAAACACACATACACACACACACACACACACACACACACACAGAGTCTCACCCAGGCAGCGGTAAGGCACAACGATGTGCATGTGACTGCGACACTGCTTGCGGCCCTTCTTGCACCAGTTCTGGATGCTGACCGGCTGGTTGGCCTCCACCACATTGGTAATCTGCAGCTCTGGGTACACCTACACATAAACACACACACACACACACACATACACACAAAGGTATTATAAAAGTCCAGTTAAGGTGCTTTAAAATGAAAGACCTGGAGGAAATGCAGCAGAGGAGGCATTCCCATTCAAATCAACATTATTTGCTTGGCCATTTGGTCGCCTCGCTCCACATGGTGGTTCGATATGATGATGATGAGGCTCAACAGGAGACGGTTATCTAATTCTGTGGTTTATATATTCATTTAGCGAAAATGAATCACAGTCTGGGTCGGAGCCAGTTTGCAAAAGCGGAGGTTTGAGGATTGGGCCTACACCTGTCATCCACAGTATAGCTCGGCCTATCTCAAAAATGAAAAATTATGAGAACAAATGGGTGTCGTGATCCTGAAAAAAATAAAAAGCCATCCCCGCACCCTCGGCGACTAGGCTGGCTGCCAAATGTGTAGCCCACCAGTCAAATCTTGCTCCAAATCATGCACTTAAGATAATTAATGTCCCACTGGGAGTCTTTTTGATCCAGAAGCCGAGTTAAATGTTGATTTTGGGCCTCATGGCAAAACATCTGGGCACCCCTGTTTCCTATTTTGATCTTCTATAAAGCTTGTAGCTGTATCTGTTAGGCAAAGATGCTGATTTGTTTACCTCCGTGATGCTCTCAGCTGTGTGCGACATACAGCACAACAGCCGCCTCTGTGCAATATTCTCAGTCAATCTGTCATTCCTCTCCAAATACCTCTCCCCTCATTCTTTTTTTTTTTTTTTTTTTGCAGCACTATACTCCATTTCCTCTCCCCCTCACGCCTCCCTAGGCAGAGAGGAAATAAAAATCATTTCATAACCGCCTCGGCTCCTTGTCGTGTTCTACTTTGCTAAGCCGGCTCTCCCCTCAGCTGTGGGTGGGAAATCTCCCCGCATCCCCATCTCCGTCTCTCCTTCTCTCTCTGTCTCTCATCTCGTTCCTCCCTTTGACGTTTGAAGTTCAAAATGTTGTGCTTAAATCCGAGGACCTGAAATCAATTCGGTAAGCGTTTATTTGTTATCGCCGGATTTGTTATCGCCGGCTAACAATGGGGAGATGAACTTATCTTCCCTTGAGCCCATTTTACATGCTTTTCAGAGGAATCTTATTACATATCACCTCGTCTTATCCAACAGCTCCTCCTTCTCATTTTTTCCCCTTACTCAGTGCATTCATTCAGCATCCTACACTGCAGGAAGGGTGGCCCAGCGGTGAGAGAGCTGTAACTGAGAAGCCACAGGCTCAATTTTGGGGTTGTATCTTGGAATTTGGATTATATTCTCACTCCTAAAGCAGGCAGAGTAATAAGATCCCAATTGTCAGGCATCTTGGTGAGTTTTTTTTGTGCAACTACAATTCAAATAGTAAATGTTCTCATCTGCCTTAACAAACTTAACGAGTGAACTCTCCAAAGTTCAAATAAACCGCTCAAGTCGCGCTTGGAGCAAACGCACACTAAAAGGTCCAGTAATAAGATGCCGCTTGGCTCTACCTGCTCATTCATTGCAATTCGCTCGGGATGAGAATGTCAGCTAAAATGCAAATCACCTCGCACTGAAAATTTTGCTAAAATGTCAAGACTATAAAAATTCATCATCGGGGCTTATTGCTCACTCAAAACAAAATAAATATGGGGTAATTGCAGTCCCAAGAATTCCATATATCCTGAAATATTGTGGCCAAATGAGAGCTATTTTCCAGCTGCGACAGGTACTGAAAATGATGATGAAAATGGGTGTGGGAGCAAACTCAGGGTGCAGCGGTGAAATAACTCCCTCAACCCCTGCCGCCACCAAAAATACAAAAGGAGAAACCGTGAAATTTGACCTTTCTGCACTGTTATAATTTTCTCAGCACTGTCCCAGCCTGACCTTCATGACTGTAGTACCTACACCCGCTCAGCCCATTCAATCCCCTTCAGGCTGATACTATTTACTATAATATAAACACTATGAACTCCAACCATAAAGATTTATATCAGCTTAAAAGGTTGGATTACTACGATCCTGTAATGTCAGACTTTATTGATCCCCATGGGCAAATTAACTGTACGGCACATTAAATAGATGGTGGATGGCATCGGCTGGGTTCGCCCTGCCTGCATGCACACCCACGTTGCCCTGTGCGCACCCACTCATCTTACACAGCGGCAGGGGGGTCAACACCAAAAGAGCCAGGTCCTGGAACTGGGATGAACTCCGGCTGCATTTTTGACTCCAAACTCCAAAAATCCAAAATAAGTTCTTTATTGTCGCATTTTGATTTAAACAGGCTATATTAATCTGTGTTGAATTTCTTTGGTGTTATCCTGTTTGGCTCCTCTGAGGATTTCAACGTGAATGTGGTCCAACTGTGTTGTTTTGCCATTTATTTGCAAAGACAAAAACAAAAAGGCTGACCATCACAAATAGACAACCTACTGTGTCTATATCTATATACATTATGTGCATATGAGGAATATGGATTAATGTGTGCAATATTTTGAATATGTACTACCTCCCCAATTCAGCTGATTGAATCAATTTAGAATCACTTCCACTACAAGGAATGGGAAATGAAAAAACAACGGCCTTGCCCATCCTTAATTTTACCTCCTGGCAGTACTGCAGGATGCCCTCCTTGGTGCCAATGCAGCTCTTTGTGCCTGAGGGGTCCGACTCCCACTTGCCGCTCTGCACGTTGACGTGCATGTTCAGTTTACCGCAGAACATGGCCACCTGGGGCTCCGCCAGCAGACCCATAGAAACATCTGTAGGCACCTAGAGGTGGGGAAGAGAGAAAGAGAGAAAGTTTTAATGAGATGTACCACTCACTACGTAAAACATCCTTGAAGCACACATATTGAAAAATGTAAGATGGGTGCAATTAAATTTTATTACTTAGAGGAGGGGGGGTGGAGGAGAGGAGATTAGTATCTAAGATGGAGAGTGAGATGAGGTGAGCAAGTTTAAGATGAGACGGAGCAGGGAAGGGATTTGAAAGAGTGCGGAAAGAAGCTGTGAAGAGGAAGAGGAACGCGAGAGATGAGCGATGGAGGCAAAGGAGGGGTGAAGGACAATTTTTCTTCCTCTGCGTATGCCATTAACATATGCCATGCTGGCGGATGCTGTTATCCAAAGTGCTTTACGCTCCCAGGAGTGCATGCATATGTTTCTGAGCACGTGTGGCGGCACCCATACGAACCAAACCTCTAACCCTGGCAGCGATAGAGCCTCCTCACTTCTCTCAGCTGCAAGATACGCTTTTCTACGTTCTTTTTCTGTTATGAACTTTTATGTGTGTCTGTATACAATACAGCAGAATATCAGGTCCTTTATGAGTGTGGAGGAGATTGACGGATTGGCACATCAATGATCTATAACCGAGGAGGTTAAACTGCTCAAACAGCAGCCTTGAAGCAAATCAAATGACCTTGGGTTTTCTGCATCTGGCACTCATACACAAGAGCAAAACACACACAAAAGCAGGCATACACACCTTCATAGTGTTTATGGAAAGGGTGTGTTTCTATATGCTCCTATGCAATCCTTTGTCTTGTTTTTCCAAGCACAGTATATAGTTTATATAACCCTATATCTATTGATGTATGTTTATCTGTCTCTGTTGGAGTGGCACATACTGAGCATGAGAGCAGGTTGGGGTGTGTGTGTGTGTGTGAGAGAGAGAGTGAGAGAGAGAGAGAGTGAGAGAGAGCAAGGGAGTGTGTAACCCCTTCGGCATGAATATATAAATTCTTGTGTGTTAATTTGTGTGTTACTTTGTGCCTGTGTATGTGTTTGTGTTTCCGAGTGTGTGTGCGTGTGTGTTTGTGCACTGCTGTCTGCCTGCATAAGGAGGTTTTGTGTTGAAGTTCCCTTAGGAGAGGAGGTGCAGACAAACCACTGAATGTCTGCATTGTACTGGCAAATGAGCTCGAACAAAATAGGAGGGAAGAGGGGGGAAGAAAGAGAAGGAGCGAGAAGGGAGGGGGGGGGGGACTGTTGCCATTGTGCACTCCCTAATCTTGTTAATGGTTTTGAAGGCCCTGGCAGGCAAACAAATGTTGTTTTGTGAGGTGGAGAGCATACTTTTTCCTCCAGACTTGATTCTCTCTGAGCTGTCAAGGCAAAACGCCTTCGCCCAATATGTGGTCAATGAGGGTGGGTGGGGGGGTGTCGTTTCAATGCAATTTAAAAGCCGAGATTGTGAAATCTTCGTATCGATCCAGCAGGTATGTATTTGGCGTCATTGGTAAGATGAACTTTCTCGGCTTTCATTATATTCCATTTACACGTATTGATTGAAGCAACACTTGGCGGATGAAGAGCTCCTCCAAGTGTCTCTGTCTTGTCCCGTCTCACCTGTTTTTGTCTCGAGAGGCTCACACAGAAGGAAAAAAAAAAAAGCCTGAAAGCTACACAACAACTGTAACTCACACCACCACCCAAGCTAAGCCTTTCCAGACAGCTTTTTAATTCAAATTCATTTGTTTTCTTTTTGTTCAGCATATTTGGTGTATTTACTTGCAGCCATTTTGACATGAAATAGCAGGTAAACACAGCTGTTAGTAATGATGTTAATTAAGGCTCCGTTCCATTTCAGTGTACCAGAGTCACACTGGTGAGCCAACATGAACAATAGCAGGACAATGACTCTGTTAGACCCAAATGGAACAGAACTTTAATTAACGTCATCAGTAACATCTGTGTTTACCTGCTGTTTCCTTTCATACGGCTGCTGTGAAAAAAAGTCTATTAACCTTGGAAACAAGTAAGATGAGCAGGCCAACGAGGGGATAGATCAATATGATATTGATATTGTGATATGTGACTAGATATCGTCTGGTATTTTGTCTCAAAATATAGTGATATGGTATAAGTGTTGTCTTATCCTGGTTTAAAAGGCTGCATTACAGTAAAGGCATGCAAATTGCTGAACTTACGAGACTATTGTTACTGTTCTGCCTCTACATGCTCCACATTACTAGTGATTGTTTATTACAGAAGACTTGTGTATTAAATATCTTATTAACACACCAATGGTCAACATCAATGTTAAAATATTTAGTCACAATATTTTATTTTGTCCATACTGTCCAGTCCTACTACTGAGTCTGGAACTATGGTGACAGCTGGTATTTTTATGCAAGTGCCTCTTTCTCTGCTTACCATGACCTTTAAGGACACTGTCACAAAATAAATCCCACCATGATAATTAATATTGTAAGGATAATCTGTGAGACAGACTTAACACGGCGCAGCATATCAGGCGAGATGAGAAAGACAGGAAGATGTGGTGATAAAGGTCAGGAGCTGAATCGTGGATTCACACCCCTGGTGTTGGGAGTTCACGGTAAACTCATTACCCTCTGAGCTGATAGGACACCGCCATTAAAGGAATTAATCGTTTTGGGGAGACAGGCACATTTGGTCAAACATGGAAACCAAAATCATGCCCCATACCACTTTTTAGCATATACTATGATGACTGATAGCATGCAACTATCTATACCCAAAGATACAGATAAAAATGCACTTGCAAAAAACTGCCAGACTTAAGACGTGTATCATTTAACTTACATAGTCTAGCCTTAGAGCTGCCACAAGATCTCATTTTCTGACTTAGGAGGTCATGCTTTAATCTACTGGGAACACATTTTAGTTTTGATGTTCTTGTCATTTAATGGGCAAGTTGACCCACAGAATAAAAACTCAGTATTCATGCAAAGTAATTCTGGCATTCTTCAAAAGTAAGGAGTGTTCTGACAGCATCCCGTTGTGGATACTAAACAGTTTTGTGTATTGTTGTGGTTTAAAATGTTTTGTTTGGTTTTTGTCAGGGGAACCTGTTTTCTGCTGCCTTCCAAGCCAGGGCCAGCCTGGAGATGCCTGAGATTATGTCCACATTACAATATCACCATTACTCTGAAACTCATACAACCATATATATAAAAAAAATACCTTTAACTGTGACTTGATTGTCAGTCAGGCAACACAATATGTGACGATAAAATTTGAAAACAATGATCAGTTTGCCAGTTGCATTTTTGCTGTTTTTTAGTAAATACAATGAGGCAGTTGTCACGGCAATGTTATGCTCTTTGAGGTCCAACTATTTACTGCAGTCAAATGGTGTTAAAAATGGCACCCTACACACACACACACACACACACACACACACACAGATCAGGTTACTGTTCCATGGGTCAGATATGGCACCTACAGAAGTTCATGTCCTTCACAGGCTAACATGCTGAGCCACAAGCCCTAGTGGCACGAAAATCTGTAAATCCCTCACATACACACAAACACACACACACACACATGCACTGAGGGGGGGCGTGAAATCCCCTCCTGCCCCCATCCCTCCTCAGCTCAAACACATGGCAACTTAGCGCTGGTGGCTATTAGTCTTGACACGGGGCCATCTGCACAACTCCGGGTTATTTAGGGGGCTGCCGCTCAATTCCCACACTGCCATCTGTGAGTGAACAACACTTAGGGACATAGATCAAATCCCATCCTGCTCATTAAACTGTAAAACCCAAGGCACACTGAGAGAGGCAAGTTTGAAAATAATCTTTAAATAGATGTGCGCATGTGCCCTATCTTTTAATTAACTGGCCTTGTGCGTGGCCAGTTTCTATTTTGACCTTATCTCACCAGCCTCTGGCCTTTCCCTGTCCCTTAACAAGAGAGATAAATCAACTTCCTCTCTGCTTCTGGCCTAGGTAGGCAAATCTGTGCCAACCGCTTGCCAACATTCAAATCCTTTATATCATCCTCCTCTGGCTGATAAATCAAGTCCTCGCCAATCTCGCTTCCTGCCTCTCAGTCTCTCCACTGCTATCTCGCCAGCGCTCTGTCTTTCTGCTGAGAGGTGGAGGTGGTGGTAGGGAGCTGGGTGACGAAGGAGCAGCCACATCTCCGACGCAAGCTTATAAATCAGAGTCTGAGGATGATGGGGAAGGCAGGGGAGGGAGGAGAAAGCCAGATGAGGAACAATAAACACAATGGCGAGAGACGGGGCGAGGTTTGGAGCACAGACGGATTGGACAAAAAGCCTTCGGGCTCAAGCAGAAGGTCAAGTGCTCAGTAAAAGAGAATGGAGGGAGCAGAGGCACAGGAAAGCCGAGAGAGAGAGCAGCAGAGGAAGAAAAGATTTAGAAATTCCTGTTTCAAAAAGAGGAGCGTCTGCCACTTCTGTCAGGAAAGCTCAATGTGAATTTTCATGATAAACAGAAAAGCCAGGCTTCATTCACACCTATACTGGTGTGTCTATTCACTGGTGGAGGAAGAGCCATTCAGTTCCTGCACTAGGCTTATCGTGCATTGAATGGAGAAGTAAGTGCCTTGCAAATACTTTCCATAAAAGAAACAGTAGACACACTTGAACCCAGTGAACTGTGCTACTTTTCTTCTGGCTGATGACATCTAAGTTGATCGTAAGAGACATCGGCAGAAAAGTGAGGCAGGCAGACGTTACAGAGGGAGACATGAAGCATCCCTCCTCTCTCTCCCTCTCTCTCTCCCTCTCTCTGCACCTCATCTCTGTCCTGATTCACAATCCTGCCAGCCTGTCAGCCTGCAGGGAGGGAGGGAGCAGTAATCTGGGCACTGAGGATTAGGACAGGAGCCTGTTCATGAGAAATATCCCCCTTTGGTCTCAATCCTCCATGATAGCCATCACCGAAAGGACAAGGCAGGAGCCATGGGAAAGGAGGCTGACTCTGGCGAGATAGTTCAATTAAACCGAGATGAAATGCTGTGGAAATGCTGCTGACATCGGTGAATGAAAAGCAGATACGTGTCACAAATTGCTTGGTGTGGTACATGCCCACTGAAAGCAAATACAAAAATGCGATACATCCATAGCATCATATTTTCCAGCCTCCCGCTGCTTTTATTAATCATGCGAGCTGACGCCAGACATCTCTGGGTGACCAAAAATGAGCATGGCAGACCAAAAGGCTGTCATCAAGAAAACTAGGCGAGCAAAAACATTATAAACACAATAAACAGAGTAAAACCGGGATGGATTTTGTCGCTCTTTGTGGTTTTGTGTGCTGTTTGCAGAAAAATAGGCCACGCTGTGTTACGAAACTCAAGTCGTGAAACAAACAAAAGACTTATTTTGCCTTCTGCCTGGCTGCTGTTGGGTCAGCGGGCACAGTAGATTAAGTTGCACATCACCCGCGTCCAGGTTGGTGAAGGTGGACAAAAATGCTGTGTTTTTAGACGAGAAAAAGCATTCAGCATGTCCATAATAAGTTGAGCATGAAATGGGATTCATTTGACCCCGAGGGAAACAGATGAAATAAAGTAAAAAACACACACAAAAAACACAAACACACAGACTAACAACAATCTAATAATGTAATGCAATATCATAAAAGTTTGTAGTGGTAAAGCGATTAAAGTGATTATTTGCCACTGCAATTTGATAAAGTGGTTTGCAGCCCCAAGGAGGTTTGTGAGGAGGATGTCAGACTCGCTGCCGCAGTTGCACATTCACGTGGACTGTCCACGCACAAAATGTGTGTGTGTGTGTGTGTGTGTGTGTTTGTGCCCAAATCTATCTCTGTGTGTTCACTGTGAATTTGTTATACCGTAATCTAAATCACAGCTCCCATCTTGCACAGGTGACCTATTTCCACAGAAGGAAACCATGCCCCAAATCACATTTAGGCAAAACTTATACGCACACACACGCACACACGGGCGCACACACACACACGCACTGGTCTTTGCTTCGTCATGTGTCTGACAGGCACATCTGCTGCTGAGCCTTTGTGTCACTGTTGACTCATTTATTTGACTCTGGGGAGAAAACACAGCTTTTGGCAACAAGCCAGGATGTTCAGCCGGAGAAACCTTTTGATTGGTTGCCTTTTGACTTTGTGGCCTTCAGGTAAATTGTGCATAGTTGTGTTTTGGTGACGTGATGGCCTCATTTGTCTTGCTATTCCCTCCATCGTGTCAGTGTGGAAAAGGGATGCACATACAATGTTATCGATTAGGACTGGGCAAAAATACTGTTTTCTCCAGTTTATCATGATCTTCATTTGAATGATCTGATATCAATTCTTAAAATCCCAACACTGATTTTTTTTTTTAATCCATGCTTTTTTCAGTACATGTTTTTAAGATTTTATTTACAACATGCGTCTAGCCCTGCTAATTTCTCTTGGCCAGCGGAAATCAGCTGACGAGTTACCATGTTTTGAGCAAATGAATGAACAATGGCTGGAATTCCCCTCCTTAAGCCAGCGCCAACAAGCCCAAAGAGGCAGATATCTGGATGATGTTGGACAAAAGCAAAGCAAAACTCTCTGGAAGGTGCAAAATTGGCAATGTACCAGACACATCTCTCCCTGAATTGATGTGGAATCAAATCAAACTCAGCATCAAATCAGGACTGTGCAAATACATGTGAAAATACAGAAACCCTCTTATAATTGGTACATCCAGCAATGTGATCAGCAACAGTGACAAAAGGCAGGAAAAGCGCAGCAGTCTCCCATTACAAGAGAAAGAGGGCTGTCTCTCTCACAGAAAAAAAAAAAAAAATCACATCTCATGAATACACATTCTGCAAATATTCTGCACACACCATGACCCTACTCACTCACACAAAAGCTGATACACATTTGAATGTATTCACACGTGCACACACATACACACACGCGCACGCACACACACACACACACATATATACAATCTTTGAAGTGTCCCTGCGGGGGCTGTTCCTGCGGTGCTATTAATTGTACCGTCTTATCTTAGTGGCCCAGGCCTGCCATAGGGACTCTCTGTGAGTGTGTGTGTGTGTGTGTGTGTATGTGTGTATGTGTGTGTGTGTGTGTGTGTGTGTGTGCAGGGAGGAGGGAGTTTGGTCTTAGATCAGCTCTCATCCCTAGGGGAGAATCCCTGGAGAGCGAGATGTGTCGCTTGAGATCTGCACACACATAGGCACACACACACACACACACACACACACACAAATGTAGGTACGAACCAGCACCAGCACAGACTGTGCTTTGTTGTCCAGTCCTCTCATTAACAGTTTAAGACCACATGCAAGATATCGTCGACTGGGGAGTGTGACATACAGCAACTACTGGACTACATCCAGACCAACACACTGTAAAACACAATTTTTCAACTAAAACAGTCTGTGTCCACACAAGCATTTTAGCCCCGTATTAGAAATAATCTCCACTCAGCCCATACCAACACACCTGAAAACTCATATCAAATGCCCATTCACTCACTGGTGTAAACAGGAGGCTTATTGTCTGCTCTGCAGGTTGGTTATTCAGTTGCAGAATATACTTTGGAGGAGGAACAGCAACGGTGAAAAGCAAAACCAGAGATTTCTTTTCTTGGATCAACAGTGAGGTGGAACTGTTACTGAAAGTAACAAATAAGACAGTCAAGGAGGCAGAAAGCATAAATTGAGAGTTGTGGCAAATCGAATATGCTGACATTTGAGCAGTGCTGGGTGTATTATCCACTGCCAGAGGAAGCCATGGTAATAGGAAAAGAGTACCCACACAAGAGGGATGAAATCACAAAAAGGCTGTGTGTGTAGGCCTAGCTATAATGTTTTGGCTTACCATGCTTTGTCTGTGTCATCGTATTGAAACACCTCTGTATCCGCCCGTCCAGATGACAACACAATCCCAAAGTTTTCAAACTAATATGGGGTGAACAGCACATCCACCCAAAGTCTCTGTTTTTAGGGGTTCGAAAATGGGTCGAGGATGCCAAGTGTAAACGTGGCAACAGATAAGCGTTTTAAAATGAGTCTGGATTTAGCCCTAGTTTACGCATGCGTTTCTCTGACCACAATGGGGGAAAAAACGCTGCTTCATTGTGTTCATCCTTGATGTCCTTTAAGCAGTAATGGCTGAGGTGTGATACCATGCGGCTATGCTGCCTTTTTCCAAGTCATTAGTCAATCAGCAGTGTTTAAGTAGAACAGAGGATCAGCTGTCTGTAGGTTGTTTACAAGATGCATCGCCATGGGAAATCGTTTGCTTCGTTGCGACAGGATACGTGAGGGCTGAATTAGATAAGGCTGGCAAGGCGACAGAACGCTAGGCACTCCCGCACAGGGCAGCTGTGCCTGTGCAGGGCGGAGGCAGCAGGCACGCCCATGCTCACACACACACACACACGCACACGCATACACACACACAATCTAATCACTTGGCAAGTAGGACCTGCTGTTACTTAAAACCCTTCTGATCATCTTCAACCGGCCTTAAAGTGTGTGTTTGTACATGTGTGTGGGAGTGTGGGTGTGCCGACTGCTGTGTGCATGTTTGTAATGTTATTCCAGTTTGTTTTGTGTGTGTGTGTGTGTATATAACGCTATCTGCGTCTGATGTTTGGAAAGCGGATCCAGTGGGTAGTGTGTTTCACTGATTACAGGGCAGCCAGACCCTCTTCCCTTCCCCTCGTACTCCCTGCCTGCCAAAAGTCCAATTACAGAGCCGGAGTCTGATGAAAGAAATGGAAAGAACGCCTCCATCCAGTAAACCGGGGCAAAACAGTGGCTCTGGTTTGTGTGAAAAAAAAAAAAAAAAAACAAATAAAAAAAAGGCGAGTTACTAATCTTTTGAGCAGCGCTTCAAGTTTTTAAGCAGGGGTAAGGCGAGGTAAAATGGGTTACGATGAAACAAGAGTGCTTTCATTAAAGAGGATTAAATCGCTGCAGGTTCATTCAGGCATACCTCAAATCAATGGGTCTAGGTCAGGCCTGGGCAGGACTGTATTGATCCCTTGATTTATTATGGCCTTAAAGGGTCAAACAATGATGAGATCATTTCCTCCAATCAGACCTGGATCATCGAGCATTTGCCAACCGATAATATGGCTTCTTTTTGCCCGTTAAGGTATAAATGGGTGGGGTGCTTCACATAGAGTCCCAGAAAGGTAATTAAGTAGTCTTCTCTGTGATTAATATTTTCCAAGACATCTGAAATGTCCACACCCATCTGGTATTCCAAACAAGTTGAAACAAATCAAATCCGTAGCCTCGGCTTCATGTGCGTTTGTTTTTCGGTCCCTCCTCAGAGCATGCAGAGTCTTCAACTTCAGAAGTTTTCAATGAGTCTGTGAGCAGAATTAAAGTTTGTTTGAAGAGTTATCTTCATTCATATTCAATGTGATTAAGCTTTGTCTCCGGGGGGTTTTACTCGGGAATTAACATCGCCGACAAATCTGTTTAAAATCTGATTAGGAGTGTGTTACAAAAAATAGTTCTGACTTCAGCCCACTTAATTTGTCTAGACGTGATAGAGGGACTTTTGGTTTCCTTGGTTATAATCGCCATGGAGACGGAGCTTGCTCTCAACCCTAGGGAGCTGTCTGTTGTAACCTCTTTGTCATCACTATGGCAACCTTCGGCAACGCCACTATCCAAACCCACCTGGGAGCGGGAATTTCATCATCAGGTTGATTTGCTTTTGTGAGGAAGCACAGGTGTGTGTGTGTGTGTGTGTGTGTGTGTGTGTGTGTGTGTGTGTGTGTGAGTGTGTGTGTCTACACTTTGCTGAATGCTCCTTTTTTGCTGTGCAAATTCTAAAGTGAACATTAAGCCAGAGAAGAAGAAGTGTATGATATCATTTGGTAGTGGCCTGCTAAACTGGCCGTGACACTGACATCCTGCTGGGCACTGCTCGGCCATGGATCGCTGCCACACACAGATGGTGCTCTGGTGTCCTGCGTACACACACACACACAGCCACGTGTACCCAAACATCTGGGGCCCGCTACACTGCAGGATACTGGGTGGTCACCCCATAAAAACAGGGGTGGCTCAGATCAGACTGCTATTTTTTGGGCGCTATGGAGTTTTCCCAAGAAATTACACACATTTGCTTACATTCTAAATCGAAAATACATGGGTGTGGGTTGTTGGTGCCTAAACTACAAGATACATTCATATCTTGTGTCATAAAACTGTTGCAAAGTAAGTGTTCACAGCATGGCTCCGATGTAATATCCCCCAACTTTTCACTAGCGTTCTATAACTAAGAACATTTCTGTGTCCTGTTAATGTCCTTCCTGGTTTGTTATTTTTTATAAATAAATGAGCAGACTAGGTTCAACAACACTTGGACTTGTTATGGACAAAACTGTTGAAACTTACCATCTATGGCACCCAATGTGCAAAACAAGTCAGAAAATGCATGCAAGGGTTTTCCTGAGCGTGACACTTGTGCCCGACTTCCCCAAAGAATTTAGAAAATTCCCTGAATCTTTCCTGTTGGCAGTACACCCCCCAAATCCCAGAAATTCCAGTGTGAATCTTTTCAAAGGTACTGTCTGCATCCTTTTTCTGTTTAGACAACTTCCTTTTTCCGATGTTGTCACATACAAACCACACACGCACATTCGGTAATGCTTCAACAGCCCCCTTCCTGAATGACAGCTGAATTGCTTGCTATATTCAGCCATCCCAGCCCTCTCTTGCATCAAGATGATTCAGCTTCAGCAGCGACGCCATCACCCTTCCACAATTATAAACACCTTTATGTACTGACCAAAACCAAAAGATGCAATACAAAAGATGCCTGTCATGCTGGAAAATCACAAGATACACATTTTGATCGGAAGCATTTTCTTCAGAAGTGTGCACTAATGCAGATTTCACAATTACTGACCAACTGTTGCACCGCCCAGCTTTACACAGCAATGAAATAGACAAATGTAGCTTAAGCAATATTGTGGTGTAATGTTAGATAGTTAACCCACATCAGTATACTTAATAATGTGCAGCTTGCTCATATAAATACTTGTCTATTTTTCTCCTGTCTCTGACTGATAGTCATCAAATTGGGTGTTAAAAGGTTTTCATATTCGCTGTTCTAACACGTATGAGTTGGTCCCTCTCTCCTGGGAAAAATCCTCTGCGGCACATGAAGTGATGTGTTTTATTCATGAAGGCAGAAATAGCTGTTTGTTTGGAATAAACATAAGAGGGAAAGCGGAAATATAAGACGCTGAGGTCTATCCTGCCTTTGTTATTTAGTAGACTGGACCAGCGCCCACACTGGGTGAAAAAAAACACCAAATCAATGAATGCTTATCACTACATGTGTTGGCAAGACCAACAAAGCATGAATCCTGTGGATCATCACGTTAAGAGACGCTGTGAGTCAGAGCCCTCGGGCGCTGAAGGGAGTGGAGAACTGGAATCAACAGTGGAGGTTCACAGCAGTGCCTCCACACACAACACGGCTGCGAGGTAAACTGGGAAAGCCTTTGGGTGATTTCCAAGATGAACAATCACTGATAAAAGCGAGCTACCACTTCACGTTCTGTTCTTTTGAAAAGGTCATGTTTTTATTTTAAGCGGTCTGATCACAGCTACTATGATGAAAACCCTCAATGTATATAAATTACTCCAAATACATCGGCTTCAAATGATGAGCAGATTCTATTTCATAACTAAAATAGTGACCTGAGATGGATTTGTTCTGCATTTCATTAATGCTTACTGGCCAAGGGTACTCCTTTTTTTTTTTTAAGAGGAAAATATTTAAATCGCATTGAAATGAGCTAAAAAGGGAGGCAATAAGTAATAACAGCGAGATTAAAAGAAACATCAGGGCTCCCATCCAATTTCAGGCTTGAATTCCTAAAAAGTGGAAACATTTCATGCAATATTTGTGCAAAATGTCACTGCCTGAGGGTGAGACATAGTAGTGGTCTTGAAATAATTTCACAGCCTATCTGCAAATGAAGCTGGATCCTCCCTTAACTGTGTCATACATTTAATTTTTGGTGTCAAAGTATGAGTTTTCCTCATTGGGAATTTAGGTCACATGTGCAGTTTGCTTACAAAGTCACGACTGCAACATGCTGTCACTTCAAACATAAGGGAGTTTCACAGCTTCTCCAAGGAGACACACACACACACACACACACACACTTGTCAGATTTTGCATCACTCCTGCTGGCGTTGTAGAAATGGAGGAGGTCTGTCTCCGTCATGAAGAAGACCAAACAGGAAATAAATCCAGAAATAGCAGGGCTACAGTCAAGAATACCCTTCCGCTTTTTGACACAAATATATTTCACTCGCCTCTCTCTCTCTAACACACACACTCACACACACACACTCACACAAAAGCTTGGCATTTCAAACAAGTGTTTCAATTTCACACTTCAATTCCAAGTAAACCCGTCATCAACAATTGATGGTGTGTTCCCCAAGTGGAAGATTTCATCAGACACCGATCATCCGAACCGTGAATCTCAACCCCAGGCGTCTAACACATCAGTAACATGTGAATGAAACAGTGTTAGGGATGAAAAAAAAAGCCAAGGAGAGAATGAATCCTGGAACAAACAAAAAAAAAAGGGAAAAGGCAGGACAGTGGGGGAAGAGTGACAGCAATATCGCATGGCGGCCTAATTATAGTCTGAGCACCAGGCGCCTGGGGAAGACTCCACCGCCATAGCAACCCTGAACACCCAGGAAGGTGCATGGAGACATGATGAGGGAGAGAAATGAGAGGATGAGGGGGTGAGGTCATTTACAACTTTGGAAAACAACGAGCCCCGGGGGTTGGTTTGGGTGTGTGTGTGCATGTCAACATAGGGAGGGGACACTTGGGGATACGCAGCAAGAAGGTGGGGGTGAACTCATCATTAAGAGGAAATCTGCTGAAAAAGATTCTCCATCTTCGCAATGAAGAGACAGCAATCTGCAAGGGCCAGAGTGGGCAAAGTGGTTCCTTGGTGACCATTCATTTTGAGGGGGGAAAAAAGAATATTGAAAACATGTCGTGCCTCTGCTGGAAATGAGAAAAATCAAGACTAATAGAGGAAAAGGAGAGCACGAGTTTGAACCCACTTGTGGTGCCAGAAAGTGTTTTTAACCTTCATTTGTGGCGAAGAAGATTTTGGAAAAGTGGGTCCCTGGTGGTTTTATATGGAAAGAGATTAGTGCCAATTTGAATATGTCATGCTCACATTTCACTGCTGAATCCAAAACACTAATTTGGTGATCTCCACACAAAATTTTAAATTGAATGCAGTGGGCTTTAAGACTGAATGTGATTATTGTTGAATTTGTGTTTTCATGTCAAAATCAGTTTTCTCCACATTCAGATTAAGCCCTCGCAGACACTACTAGGGACGACTGAAAAGCCAAAATTCAACTCAACAACATTAGTACAGTGCTGCTACTCATTTTCACTGACTGGTTGATGTTTTTGCCCTCATACACTATATTACCAAAAGTATTCGCTCACCCATTCAAATGATCAGAATCAGGTGTCCTAATCACTTGGCCTGGCCACAGGTGTATAAAATCAAGCACTCAGGCATGCAGACTGTGAAACAAGACATTTGTGAAAGAATGGGCCGCTCTCAGGAGCTCAGTGAATTCCAGCGTGGAACTGTCATAGGATGCCACCTGTGCAACAAATCCAGTTGTGAAATTTCCTCGCTCCTAAATATTCCACAGTCAACTGTCAGCTCTATTATAACAAAATGGAAGCGTTTGCGAACAACAGCAACTCAGCCACGAAGTGGTAGGCCACGTAAAGTGACGGAGAGGGGTCAGCGGATGCTGAAGCGCATAGTGCAAAGAGGTCGCCGACTTTCTGCACAGTCAATTGCTACAGAGCTACAAACTTCATGTGACCTTCAGATTAGCCCAAGTACAGTACGCAGAGAGCTTCATGGAATGGGTTTCCATGGCCGAGCAGCTGCAGCCAAGCCACACATCACCAAGTGCAATGCAAAGCGTCGGATGCAATGGTGTAAAGCACGCCGCCACTGGCCTCTAGAGCAGTGGAGACGCATTCTCTGGAGTGATGAATCACGCTTTTCCATCTGGCAATCTGATGGACGAGTCTGGGTTTGGAGGTTGCCAGGAGAATGGTACATTTCAGACTGCATTGTGCCGACTGTGAAATTTGGTGGAGGAGGAATTATGGTGTGGGGTTGTTTTTCAGGAGCTGGGCTTGGCCCCTTAGTTCCAGTGAAAGGAACTTTGAATGCTTCAGGATACCAAAACATTTGGACAATTCCATGCTCCCAACCTTGTGGGAACAGTTTGGAGCGGGCCCCTTCCTCTTCCAACATGACTGTGCACCAGTGCACAAAGCAAGGTCCATAAAGACATGGATGACAGAGTCTGGTGTGGATGAACTTGACTGGCCTGCACAGAGTCCTGACCTGAACCCGATAGAACACCTTTGGGATGAATTAGAGCGGAGACTGAGAGCCAGGCCTTCTCGACCAACATCAGTGTGTGACCTCACCAATGAGCTTTTGGAAGAATGGTCAAAAATTCCTATAAACACTCTCCTCAACCTTGTGGACAGTCTTCCCAGAGGAGTTGAAGCTGTAATAGCTGCAAAAGGTGGACCGACATTATATTGAACTCTATGGGTTAGGAATGGGATGGCACTTCAGTTCATAGTATGAGTAAAGGCAGGTGAGCGAATACTTTTGGTAATATAGTGTATTTACTTGCTACCTTTTAATCAACAACTCAAATGTCTGAGAATGTGTAGCCCAAATTAGCCGCTGTGTCCAGTGAAGACAAATGATACGCTCTCTTAAATTGCTGGATTCAATCTCTGCTCATTTTGCTTTTCCTACGTTCCTTCAGTGATAACCATATTCAGGTTCAAACTTCAAATAATACCTTGCAAAAATCAATGTCTGGATTCATTTGGTTAATCAAAGGTGTAATATGAGCAGGCCTCTCAGATAGCGTCTGTGGTGGTGCTAATGTCTTTCCACAGCTTCATTTTTACCAGCAGAGCCCAGAGTGCAATATAATTTATAAATGTCTTCAAGGTGCAGCATGAAAAATTACCAAGAGTCAATTAATCTGGGTTTGAATTGACAAAAAACATAAAATAAGAACATAATTTAAAAGGTTGAGGGTTCTCATCACTGGACTGACTCACTGGTTTAATTGAAGATAAAAGATAAAGAACCATCACTTCAATCGACCTTAAGCAGTTTTGCATCATAGTGCAGCTTTTTAAAAAGGGGGGCAAATCAAAGAATGTCCGAGACATATGCCTACCATTTCCATCTATGATTTTTTTTTTTTTTCAACTTAAATTTCACTAAATTTTTTACGAAAAGGAGCAAAAGTCCAGTAGGCCACTCTGGTCTGCTTCACAGGAACATTTCAAGAGCAGCTAAAATGTGGGGAATCACTTCACATCAGCCTTAATGCACTCTGCCCAAAATAAATGTTGAAACGCTCCCTGGCACAAAGGCAGGAGTGAAGCCTCTGCTGCAGCGAGCTTTTTCTTTGGTTTGTTACAGCTCATCTGGGATCCGGCAGAGAGAGCACGTGCAGCCGACAGGATTGGCTGGATAATTAATTCAAGTACCTGAGAGTGCCTGTCTGGGAACCGGAGTCAACCTGTCTTACTGTCGCCATCTCCGTGTGCGAGAGTATGCATCCACGTCAGGATATGTGACAACAAATTCAAACATTTGACAGCAGAATTACTGTCCTACAGCATACTGACTGCATAGACACATACATTCATACACACATGCGAATACACACACATGAACACACTGATTCCGCTGTGTTTGTCTGACAAAGACCATGATTAAGGCTTGATTGTATTGGCTCTGGTCACATTATGACACGCCAGGCTGTGCTTCAAAATGAAGGTCACACACACACACACACACACACACACACACACACACACCACAGTGCATGCGTGCCACACCACAGCCTTCACTGTGATACGTGTCATCTATGATGAAGACGCCGTGACAACGGTGGCAGGAAAATGCTTTCAGATGGAGACAAGGTCTTGGTGAGTAAATAAACTGCGTGTATATGTGTGTGTGTGTGTGTGTGTGTGTGTGTCTCCCTCGCTGATGAAGTGTAAGCTGGATGCGCTCTGTGGTGCTGCTGAGTAATTGCGCAGGTTGGGGCAACTGGTTTTCTTGGCTTATTATTCAGATTTTGTTCTAACAGCTGCTTAGTCAGCAGCAACAAAATGAAGAGTGTGTCTTCGTGGCGCACTGCTGATACTTACAGATGGAAAAACAGTTCAGTAGTGATGAATCACGCTACCTAGTAGGAGGGGTTTTTCTCAAATTGAACAAGTGAAAGGCTGGGCTGAGAGATCACCATGTTACTTTAAGTCAGTGGTAAACCAGGGCCACCTCCTCCTTCCCTTGAAAGATAGGATCCCAAATCTATTTCACCCATTAGATTGGGTTCAGTCATTAAGAGCAGAGAAATATGAAGTTCAGGAGACATGTTAAAGGAGTCAGGGTCGCCTCCATAACGGTAATTGGGTATTAAGATCTTGTACACTAAATGTAGTCGTATTTTCTCCTGGAAATGGAGACACCATCTCCAATCGTACTCCCTAAAAATCAACCTTTAATACAGCTCAGCTCATTGAAGTACTGTATAAATCATGAAGAAAGCATTAAAATTATGTGTTCCCAATGAGTGTGGCTGAGTGGCAATGTAAGCCCTAAGGAAACAATATGGGAGCAGGACATAACCTGCTGAATAATATTTCAAAAGTGTAAATCAATCTCATATCAGATTAAGGACAAAAAGGATGTGGCATATGATGGGAGGTGCAGAGGTGTGGGGTTGTTCACAAATCTGTTATTATTCGCAGAAATTTTTTAAAGCACCAACTGGCACAGCATGAGGTAACCGGCAAGTTAATGTGATGGAATTTTGTTATAAAAGTGCAAGAAAATATTTTATGATATGGGCACGATTTGACTAAAAAGGTGAAAAGCTCATTTTTCATTTCAGCATGACTTTAAAGCCTGTGCTGCTGCAGTGGAGCAGCTCAGCAGCCAACATTACAACATTGCAGGAGAGTGGGAAACCTCCCTGCGTCTGAAACTTCTCCTCCAGACTGCCACTGTGAATAAAAATGCACTTGTAGTCGACTTAAACCTTAAATAAGCGCTCTAAATACATTAACCCTGGTTGGGAGTGGGGCTGCAGCTTCTCAGACTTGTTCTGATGCTATTAGATGCTTTGCTGGATCTAATCGAATCTTCTGGCATCTATCCATGCTGCCTCATTCAGAGGCCAGGCTGCGGCACACAAAGCAGGCCTTTGAGCCGAGCACTGGCCTGTTAGCACTGAAATCAGCTCCGCCAGATGCCTACCATTGCATTCAAGGTAGAAACACTATGCTTTTTTTTTTTTTTTTTTTTTTTTTAAACAGAGTACTTAATTACAAAGGGAAGAAGATACGAGATTGGAAGACTGAGACCGAAAAACAGAGATGGTGGAAAGATGACATGCAGACTAAACATTTTCCAAGTTACTGAGCAGATGATGTACTTCGCTGTTACAAAGGTCAACTGGATGAGTGGGACAACCAGTGTGTCATCTGAGATTTCATTGGGCAGATGAGGAGAAAAGAGGCGAAGGGGGCTCCAAAAGACAGTGAGGGCCAGTGTCATGCCTTGTTGCAGGGCGACGACCATGACAACAGAAACAACAGCATAAAAAAGGTCAGGAATTCCTTTCTACGGGACAGAGAGAGGGGCGTCCAGGGGAGCAACACAAACTGGGAACACCACAGGACTGTTGTGGTTGTTGTTGACATGACCGAGACAGAGAATGTGTGCCGTACAAACAAGGAATTCTCATAGCCGATCGTTTACATGCATTGCTTTGGGAAAGAAGGGCTGAAAAAGGAGGAAAAATGAAAGAGAGTGGTGGGGAAGGAGAGAGCTGGAGACATTCATCTGTCACTATGAAGAGGGCATTCAACCTTTCCATACCACAACTTGCATGGTCTACTGAGATGAGGAGAGACAAGCAGGCAGAGAGAGGGGAAGCAAACTAAGATCAATGACCAAGGCGACTGGTACAGCTGTGAAGGAAAAACCCACTTTAAAAACACTTGCCCTGAACATCATGGCGGTATCACAGCGCAAAGGGCATCTGAGGGTGGATTTTCCCCCCTTTAAACAAAGTGGGACTGCAGCCTGAGCAGTGAAGAAGGTGCCAGAGAGAAACACTGGCAGCACCAACAGGCATAATGGCATTAATGCACACTAATAAGGGGAGAGGGCCGGTCCGCCCCTAGCTGAAAGACTGCAGTATGCACACAAACAGACTCCCTGCACTGATCCAACAGCCATTTCCCAAGGATGGGGAAGTACACAAAGGCTGGCATCCAACTCCCACGCTCCCACACTATGGCCTCCATGTAGAGGGCGGGCACACCAGGAAAAGCAGCTTCCTAAAGCCGCCTGCTTAGAGGTCAATGCAGAATGTATGGTGTGTGTATGTGTAAGAGGAATATCCCAACGGTGTTAAACTAGACCTGGACCAAAAAACACTCACAAAATTAACATTTCAATAGGGATAAATCTCATTTACAATCAAGGGTTGATCTTGCCCCGTGTATCACTTCCTTTATTCCATTACCTCTACCTCTGAAGTCTCAATGTAAATGAATAACAGGTAAATCCAGTCTTAACTAATATACAATGAATTAATAACAAAGCAAATACATTCCTTTATGAGTAAACCCACCTATTACAATGTGCAAGGAAAAAAAAAAGAAACGAATCAGAGGATACATTTAGCCTGACTCATCTTAAAATAAACTTGGGAGAGGCTCGCAAGGAATGATGAAGACTACAAAAACAGAGGTCCGAGCTGAGTAATGGCCATTGTTTGGTGCCATCGACCCCGTTACAATTAAGTAACACCTTTATCATGCATGTGGAGGCGATAATTGTTACAAGCACAGCCACAAATCCCACAGACAGAATGAAAAGGCTGCAGCTCCGCCACAATTGTTGGTCTTATCAGCAACAAAGTGGCCACTGGTTCTTACAGGAAGGTGTCATTTTTTTCCCACAACAAAGCCACGCTGCAAAAAATGTCCATCTGAACAAGTCCCTCGGGTTTATATGACTCCCATAAATCTTTAATTTGCTCAGAACATGTTGTAAATTCTACCTGTAGGGTGAGATAATTTCACTTTGCTCTTCCTAATTGGTGTTCACTTGCCTGGGGAATTTTCTAGAAACACAGGATCACAAATAGGGCCCGTTACTCACAAGTGTTACCAAACAATGACACTTAATTCAAGAAAATAGTCCAGACTGATTTACACTGGAATTCAGCTCTCTCACGCCCAGTTGAAATTTTAATAATTTTTTTTTTTTTTTTTGGCTTCAATTGGAGATTTTTAGGACCATAAATATCTAAGAACACGACTTGTTAAGGTGGCTATTTTTTGCAGCGCACATTCACAGCTACATTCTTGGCAAAGACGCCTTGCTGAAAAATGGATGAGCAGTGATTATGGTGAAGCCAGGGTCCAAACGCTTTCACGTTTCCATTGTGTAAAGCGCGATTAAAGAAAAACTTATTTAGCCAAATAGCCAAATGATGGGATATTATGGCACATAACAAGACGAAAGGACAGACGGCTGCCTGTTGAAAGGCAAAAAAATTAGAGTAAAAGCTCCTGTTGGCTTCCCGACCCCTCGGTAAATGCTGCAGTGCACCGCCGCCATCTTACTTCTCTATTCTCTACCATCACACTGAAATATGTTGGACAGCGTTAATAATCTGTCTTTCCCACGGATATTAGCATTTTCACGGGTGTTTTTCCCCCCACATTTACACCCGAATCTGAGGTTAAGTGTTTATTATGGGGGACAGGAATACCTAACGCTTATTTTAATTCCCAAACACGCCCACTCCCCTAAAATTAGCCCTCGGGACACGGAAAATAAGACAATACGCTTTTGATTAATTCATAATGAGTCAAGATTAAATTTGTACAAACTGGCATAAAATTAACGTGCAATATTGATGATAATAATGATTCACAAGTGTTTGCAAATTTGGATTCATTTGTTGACAAACCCAACTTGTTTGTAACGCATTTTACAATCAAGCACAAAGCCAGTTTCTAATCTTTTTGTTTTACAGAAACCAAACAGAAACACTGCGGCGGAGGCTTATTCACACACCCCCTCAATGTCAAATGGTCTCAAAAATGTTCCAAAAATAATTAGTTACTAAAAGGGGGAAAAAAAGCACCGAGGAGCATCTCAGTGGCAACAGGGGTATTTAAATTAAATCGTCTCTTTAAACTCGCCTATACTCTACGTTTCTGGGGATATATGTTAAAAAGTCAAGGGAAATATTTTAAATGTCGCTGACTTCATCGGGATTTACTTAATCCACACAAAGTTATCGCTTTCATTTGGTAGAAATATAACGTTAACTGCTCCCCATTCGTGTCAAGGTAGCCGGATTAAACAAACACAATTCCGGTAACAACCTTCAACATAGAACCCTCACTAGCGAAGACATGTCTTTTTTTTCTTTCCACTTGTACAAACCACCAACACTGAAGTTAAAATGACATTAATGAGGAATAATAGTTAATAAAGATACAACTGACGTGTAGCACATATAGCATAAATGGGGCTAAACGGTGAATTATAATGACTGGCAGTTTTTCCCCGCACGACAAAACAAAATACGCCTTTTAGACAACGGAATTAGCAGTTTACAGTTAAAATATGTGTTTTGTTGCGTTCATGTTGCTCACTTTACACGAAACCTTGAATATTTTGACAATTATTTCCAATTGTGCTACGCTCTTCGTCTTTACTCTGAAGGCTAAACCGCCTCACTTCCGGGCTAGCCTTCGCTAACCGCTGCTAACTCGACGCGGCTAACGGCGACATACAGAGCGAATACAACAAAATATCCACAAAAACACGGCTTTTTCTTACCTCGACACACAGAGCCGAGGCCACCACAGTCAGCAGCAGCAAAGCCACTCGGTCCCCCATGTCGTTTCGCTGTCACAAGGCGTCCTAAACGCAGCGTTTCACCGTGTAGTGGGAAAGAGTGTGAATGTGTGTGTGTGCTCGGCGCCGCTGACTCCCGTTGTCTGATGGTGAGCGAGACCGAGGCTGCACAGCTGCTGAGCGCCGGATCACCTGACCGCGGCACAGAATGGGATTAGGGATGGATGGGGAGGAGACACACACACACACATACACACACGCATGTAGTGTCTCTCTCACTCATACATCCATTCACTCACACACACACATTCTCTCAATCTCACGCGCACGCACACAGAGGGACCAATACATTATCTTTCTCTCACACACCTTTTTTTTATTTATTTATTTATTATTATTTCTTTTCATCGCTCATGTTATAAAATGATCGAGATGGTTGAAAAGACACTGCGGTGCAATTTCACACTTTTCAAAAAATTCACCTTTAATTGCATCTTTAATTTACACATCACCGTGGAAACAGAAATGCTCAAATTCATTCATATTGACACATCATCATCATTATCATCATCATTATCACCGGTTAAATCCATTCCCACCCTCCACAGTCAGTCATTTAATTGATCACAGTTCAGTCAATTCACAAGACAACTGCGAATTAATGAGAGTGTGAACCCTAAAATCATTAAATCTACGATATAAATATAAGAACCTCTCAAAAGCGACGGATTTCCAGTTTTCAGAAATAATCCACTTCCAGGTTTGATTGAATTGAAAGCGATTTGACCCCAATTCGGCAACGTTGGGTTCAAGTAAGGCGATGAAAGTCAACGCAGTATCAAGTCTTTTCAAGTTGTGCATGTCCGCACGCACCGTTAAAATCATTACGCGTCATTTTCAAGTCCTCCAAATGCAAGTGTGTGTGAATGTTAGTGACTCAAGTTTGAAACAGGTTTGCCTTCAGCTCCGTCACTGATACAGTTGAAGTTGAGAAGTGAGAGAGCCCCCTCTTTCTCTAGCAGGGGAGGATGAATGCAGAGTCAACATTGTGTCCTCAAAAGACTTTCTCCTCCGGTAAAGTGAGCTTCCCCTCCGTGCCGAGTCAAAGTGGTCTTCACCTTCATCAAAGCGGCTTGGTGCCTTTGATGTGCACAGCCAGGGATGGATCAGGATATTGGGTATTAGCCGAAAAATACCCGCCGCAGGCTAGTGCTGGTAAAACTATCATCCTGCCACACAGCCGAACCCTGACGAGTCGGGGAGGAGTTCATCATCAGCAGCAGTGGCGGCGGCGGCGGCAGCTCTGACCCACATCCTCTCTCCTGGTGTTTTGCAACCCCCCTCACCCTGCCGTGCAGCTCGGATCCAGAGTCAGCTACCGAGCTGCAGAAGGAGTGCAGTGACATTTAGGCCTCGGAGACCACAGATGCGTGACTCTCCACAAATTTAACACACACACACACACACACAAAAAAAAAGGAAAAGAAAAACAACAGGCAGCTGATCTTGCCCTTTATTCGAGTCGTCCCTTGCTTGAATGAATAGATGCAGGGGGTTCACTTGCGGGTGCAGCCTGGGTAAGGAGGAGGGGGGGAGTAGTTGGCTAGCCGGGGCTGGGTCGGGGTGTAGGGCGGGGGATGCAGAGAGGGGGGATACATCTCGTAGTCGTAGCTGTATGGAGGCGGGGGACCTGGGATGGAAAAAGGAAAAAAGGAGAGAGAGAGATTACTTCAGGAGGACGGCTGCAGAGACATGTCTTGCATTCAAGGAATTCCTTTAGCCATAATTTGATTAAAAACCTCCATGTTTTTCTTGCGTGCTTTTATTAGGGCAAGAGGTGATTGAGGGCAACAAAGGCTCAGGCTACCTGCCCCATTTTGCCAAGTCTAGGATGGGACAGTTGTGCCCTCTAGTGGCTGAATTTATCAACTGCACACATTTGGGTCAGGGGATTTGGATTAAAATTGAAGACTGTCAAAATAATGGCAACCAAAAAAAAAAAAAAAAAAAAAGATGACAGTTAATTGATAATAATGCATAAATTTGACAAGAACAGAATCAAATCAGGCCAATGTGACACTTACTGGAGTATTATTAGATTTATGACAGACTACAACTACAGACAAGATGTTTTTTTTTTTAATTATTATTTTTACAAGAAGATGATAAACAGATTTTATTGTTAATGTCTTTTCTCTGTGGGACAGCTGTGGGATCATTGCGCTATGAATTTTATTTATTTATTGCTCAGTTGCACAAAATATACATATATGCATACTACTGTGCTTAAGATTCATGTTTCAGAAGCTGCTATAATTATTGTACATCCTATTGTATATTGCACATTCACATTTACATTCTTTTTATGTCTGTATATTGTAACCTGCATATGTATATATCCTGCATAGTTATCTTGGTTTCCTCCTGTATATATGCACATATTTTTTTTAGATTAGCATTCTTGTATTTTGATTTTTCATACTGTTTTTTTTTTTTTTTTTTTTTGGCATTATTTGTACTGTGTGACTGTGAGCTGCACAGTCACTGCAATTTCCCCGCAGGGATTAATAAAGCACCTATCTGCTGCATCAATCTCTTTTGTTGCACTGGTGTAGAAAGATAAATAAAAATGCGTCACACACAATGCAAAGGCACAGCGCAAGGCAAGTAATAGATACCAGATGATCCATATCAATATGCATACACATTCAATATTACAGCGCATTGTGTGTTTGAGCAGCGTGCTATGAAACATGATCAGAGCTGGGGAGCCGAGTGCGGCGCGCGGGTCCAATGTACCATGACAATGTTCTGCTGGAGGAGACTGAAACACGTTAAATAAATGATGAGGCCTGGAAAACCTGCGTCCCCGAGGCTGCAAAGTGTCACAGCGTGCTCGGCCTGGAGTACACAGGCGGCGGGACCTGTAGGCGCTGCAAAAACCGCACCAAAAAACACACTTGGTGAATAAAAGCGTCCTCTCTGAGCAGGATGAGAGTGCACTACCTGAACGTGGGAGCAGGGTCACACATGGATGTCAACATGAGATGAGAAAAACGCAAAAAAAGTGGGAAAAGCAGCGAGGGCAAAAAAAAAAAAAAAAACATGTGAAAATGAAAGGGAGCGATGAGTCCAAACTCAGGTAATGATTCATTTACCAAGCTTTGAAGCCTTTGCACTTTTAAAAATAAGCACATATATCTCTCTATTTCCAGTCACGATAGATCACAAGGTGCTGGAGGCCAAGGTGGAGCTGGTAACATATTACACATATTCATTTTGCGCTAAATATGCACTGCTCTTTTCATATCTGGTTGCTTGAGGTCTGGGAGTATGGTTTCACAAGGCTTACGTATAGGAGACCTTTATGTCTGAGTGTGAGTATGTGTGTGTGTGGTGTGTGTAGGCGGGAAACCCCCCGGCAGTAAGCTTATCTCCCTTTTTGTGTGTGAAATGCAGTTAATGCACCGTTTCAAGTCTACAAATTTTATTTTACTTTTTTTTTTTCCAAGAAACAATTTGCTCAAAGTGTGTGTGTGTGTGTGTGTGTGTGTGTGAGTGTGAGCGGTCCCACCTGGGTAGCCCTGGGTCACAGTGTTGATGTAGGAGGTGCTGAACACGCCGACCCGAGCGCCACGCCCGTTCTTCATGCACATACACACACACAGGAACAAGGCCGCGACCGCCCCCATCAGGAACACCACGCCGAAGACGATCCCAGAGATAGCAGTGCCTCTGAAACACACACACACACACACACACACACACACAGTATCCATGATTAAATAGGTTTGACACAGTGTTATAAATAAGAACAGAGTCTCTCACACACACAAACACACACACACACACACAGTCGAGTGTAAGAGGCATAGATGTATAAGAGGCAGCCTTTTCAAACACTTGACCAAACATTTATACGCTGCTGCCATGGAGATGGACGGCAGCACCTGATATAACTCAGCTGTGTGTGTGGTATGCATGTGAAGGTGTGTGTGTGTGTGTGTGTGTGTGTGTGTGTGTGGCGAGCTCGTTGAAAAGGAGCCTGTCGATTAGCACCGTACAATAAGACATTACTCATCGTTAGTAGGTTTGTTATGTCTTCATCGTCATCATTAGTCAGTCAGTGCGCAACATTCAGCCTTCATGTGCCACTAGTTCTTTACAAATTCATTCCACAGTTATAAGTCATACAGAGTTCAGAATTCAACAAGTAAAAATACAATTATCGCTGCAGATAAGGGAGCGAATAGCTGTGCAAGTCAGTTTAAGAGGAGAGAAGCTCAAGCTCAGTATGTTTCTCTGGTGTTTCTCCGACTTGGTGAAAGTGGTGACAGCAGCTGTCCCGAATCAGGGCAGGCACAGGTCAAAGGGCAGAGGGGTCAAATAGCACATTAGGTGACAGGTGGGGCATGTGTGTGCATGTGTGTGTGTGTGTGTGTGTGTGTGCACTTACGAGAGGACGTCACCCACATAGGCGTAGTAGGAGCAGCAGAAAGGCGGCGTCCCATCGCAGCAATACTCTAAACATCCGTCACACTGGGCCTCGCTGCCACCTATGACACACACACACACACACACACACACACACACACTAAGATGTTACTAAGATATAAAATCAGCACTTCCCTTATTGGTGAAGGAGAAAGGCAGAAAACAATAATAAAATAAAAAAAACAGTTTTGAGCTGTGTGATTAATTATGGTATTTTTGCACCAATTGACATTAATGACATTGAATTCAAAGACTTTTGCACACACACACACACACACACACATTGACAAAATTATTCATTTTCCATATTCACTTACTCCACCTCAAGGTCCTGGGGAAAACCCCAAAGTTGGGAAAAGCACATAAATGATGACAAATATATTGCAGTTCAATTATGCAATCTTAAATGAAATAAAATGAGAAATAATGATTCATCACCACCTCATGAACAGCACTCACACTTCACATTTTGATATGACTAACCCAATTAAAAGTGAGCACAACCTATTCATGATCTAGAAAAAGTATAAAACACTATTGGGTGACTATTTTTGTGGAAAGAACCTTGCATTATGAGAAATGGATGTTTTAAGTGGTGTTGGTGTGGCTGCTCCACAACTCAAAATACATGCAGGGCTTGCTGTCGTCTTTTCAACTCGCCCTCGATGAACTCCAGAAAAAAAAAAAAAAAAAAAAAGACTTTTCTTTAGGGGCACTGATACATTTTGAAAAGTTAAAAAGTCACAAAAGGAGCGCCCTTCGTTTTGAAATCTGAAAACGCCTTAAAAGTAACCATTAAGTCCAGTTTTCTTCTTCTTCTTTTTTTTTTTTTAAAACTGGGAAAGTTTTGACGTCTTCGCTTGAACCTTTTACCGAGATGAAAAATTACGCCAGTGCTAGAATGAGGCCTTTCATGGCTTAACCTCAAAAGCGCCCTGGAGCATTAGAAACACACAACCCCGACCAGCGGCTGCTATTTATACCTTCAAAGCCATCCCGAAAAATAAGAAGACAGTTGACTTATTATAAGTGCACGGAACTTTAAAAGCTCTTCACTCTTTAAAAAAAAAAAAGGGGGGGGGCAATAAATACCTGTGTGAGTTTCTTCTGGGGGGAAAAAACAGTCGACATACACAGGAAGCCCAAGGAGTCCACCAATTCACTCTCACTCGCCACTTCAAAATCCAGATTTAAGTGTGTATCTGTGAGCTTTTTTAGACTCCTCAAAGCGGGGAGAAGGGGCTTTAATTAAAATATCCCTTAACTGTAAAATACTTGCATTTCTGCGATTTGCACATTATATTGAACCATTCATGCTCTCACAGAGATTGTGATTCTTGAAACTTGCTTTTTTTGCACTGAAAAATCCTGAAGTTTTAATGTGAATCATTTGCAAAATTGAGGAGGTACACTGCGTCTTCCTCAAGCTTTCAAACTAGACAAGGCAACAGCCTGTAAAGTCAGTTTTATTCACATCAGCTTGACTCTACCTCCACCAGCCGCTTTACCCTTTCACCTCCAGACTTGCCTCGTCCGCCAATAAGAAATCTCAGAAAACATGTGAGCGGCTCTCTGTGAAATTCGGCGGACAGATGCCCCTCCGGCCAAGGAGCGACTGATTAAACCTCGCTGATGATCCAAATTATGGTTTTCCACTGTTGGAGGCTTCTTCTTTGACTGTGCTACGTCACCACAGGCAGAAATGAAGCCAGCACAGCACTCAGGCACAGTTTTACAGATGAGTTTGTGCACTACATTACAACGAAAAATATTGCACTTTTGGCTTCAGTGTATTAATCTGTTCCTTTGCAAAAAAAAAAAAAGTCTGTACATGCAAAACATCATATATGATTCAGTGTAAACTAGTCAACAGGATATGGAGCAGCTACCCCTTTAAATAACTTCTACAAGTTAATGCACTAATAATTTGATTTCTCTTCATACTTACTTACAAATGAACAAGTTTTTGCTCATGCCAATATACTTTTACTTTGGTGAAATTATGGATGCAGGACTTGAGTGCTTTTTCCACTATCAGAAATTACCAGAGGCATGATTCAAAGTCTGTAAAGAATGCTTGCAAGGTAAATAAATCACCAAAATTTAACGGTGAAGCGATGGGGGATGATGCATTTGAAGTTGAAGAATTGTTCAGCGCGGCGGAGAATTGCCTTCTGCTTTGAAAATGAAGCCCTGAGACAAATAGTGGGCGGTTAGATCAGACATGATCATTGAGGATGGTGATTCAACAACAGAATTAATTACATTATGAGTGGGTAGTCAGAAAAAAATGGGACACATTGTGACTGTGTGTGTTTGTGTGTGTGTGTGTGTGTGTGTGTGTGTGTGTTTGAGGAGGGGAGGGGTTGGCTGATTTAAAATAATTTAAGAGCTAACATTTAACACTTATGCACTGGCACAACTCATGATCCGGCATGATAATCTAACATCTGACATTTGGCATTCGTGCTGGAACATGACGTGGCCGCCGCAGATCTATTACATGCTTTTGTGTGTGTGATGAATGTGGTTCATTAACCCCTGCGAGCCCCCACCCCCCTCCTCCTCCTCCTCAGCAGCTTAAAGCCTGGCCATTCACAAAGCATTGTACACACAGCTGTGCATCTCTCAGTGTACTCGTCTGAACCTGCTGCCGGCCGCCGCACCAGCCTCTCCGTTACCAGGCCCTCCTTGTTCCTCCCTTCGTGATCTGCGATATTTGTGCTTTCTCTCCTTCACAACCCAGACGCATGGCCACGCTTCACACGGAGGACGCTGCAAGGAACACAAGCTCTCCCTCTGTGCGTTTCTGTAAAGCAAAAGAGCTGCTTTCTCTCACAAATCACCCACACTCAAATGATCTGTGCCCTTAGGCGTTTCTGTAAATTTCGAGGCATGGGAATATTCCCCCCCGGGTTAAAGTAGAAATAAGGCACAGCGCTGGCCTTTCATTACCAGAGCTGGTGGGGAGGATAAAACCAACCTCAACTCACCTTTTTAAGGTTGCCATAAATCTTAATGGCCTGAATTCACAGTAACAAGGATCAAACTGTGAAAACTGGGACTTTAAGAGGGGCAAAAAAAATGTATTCTTTTCAGTGACTATAACTGATTTTGCTGCAAATGGGTGGGTAATTTCTTTATGATGATCCTCGGGCACATGTCATCGTGTGACCCGCCTCTTTATTTCCCACTGAGCCCCTGCAGAAAGCCTTAATATGACCCGCCAAGGCAGGCAGACGAGGAGCGCTGCGTTCGCCTTCTGGGTGGTCCTCGCAAGGGAAGGTCTCGGCCCCCTTTAGCTCCTGGCTCCTGTCTCTCCACACTGGGAGACAATGGCACTATGTACTGCACCCCCGCCCTCCCCAGTCCCCAGTCCCCAGTCCCCCCCCCCCCCCCCCCCCCCCCCCCACACACACACACACACACACACACACACACACACCCATCGCCCTCTGAGAAAACTCAAGTCCTCTCCCCTGCCCCCAATACAACTGTACTACCTCCTAAAACTGTCCCTCCATAATGTTGCTAATTAGCAGCTATTGAGTAATTATTTCCCATAATGGGTGAGGATGAGTGTGTGTGTTTAGTCTGAGGTATTTGGATGATAATGCAATATACCTGGGCTAGTGGCTCACAAAATAAGGGCTTGGGACGTCCTGGAGAGAGCCTTGTAAATAAATAACTGTTATTACTATTTCAAAACAGGATGAAACAGTGATTTAAGAAATGCAAGAGGCTTCACTCCCTCCACCTACAGTGCAAACCACATTTTATACTACGAGTCTCCTCACACACACAGCCTCCTGATGCAATCTCATGAACCAGGGGCCCTTGGGGGTCCCTGAACGCCTCATTTTGCTACATGAGTTGTAATCCTCTCCCTAATAGCCCTCCCTGACTTTTTTTTTCTCCCTCTTCAGTTCAAGTGGCAAAAAAAAAGGGAGTTCATTTTTAAGTCTGGCGTCTTCCCATCATGAATAAAACATAAAGTAAGAGGAATTAACGCGGGTGAAGTGGAAATAATTGATGAAGCGGCGGCTCATCGGGGGAGTGGGACGTGTTTACACGGGGCAGAAACAAACAAACAACAACTCACCAATGAAAAAACAAAGCAGGAGCGAATTCCGCAGCAATTTCGATCGCGCCGCCTGCGTCTTCCTCCAGGGGTTTTCCATGTCCACTATAGATGTGTGTCTTTATCCTCCTCAGCCGCGTTAGGAGTCCAGTTTAACTCTCCACACCGATCCTGTTGTCCTGCACGGATCCAGCGGTGAGATCCTCACACCCAGCAGTCACCTCCTCGGCGCTCCGGGGAGCATTGCGTCCCCGCTCCAAAAAACGCGCACCAACTTCTCCTCGGAACTTCACAGATTCACTTTTCGCCCGTAAAAGTGATGAAGGCGAATTTTCCTGCTCCACGTGTGAGCGTCTCCTGCTTGTTGCCTCTGTGGCTGCCGTTCTTCCGCCCGTCTCTCCCCCCGCCGCCTGCCTCCTCCTCACCTCCTTTGACTGCGCTTTTTTTTTTTTTTTTTTTATTCCCATCCCCTCCCCCGCAGCCCCCGTTTGCTCAAATTACCCTGTTGAGTTGACACCAGGAGGGCAGAGCGCTGTCAAGCCGCCAGCAATTAAAAAACAACAATACTTCCGGTTGTATCTTTAAAAATAAGATGGTCATTGCTTCTGAGTAGTTCATAGCGCCTACGTGGAAGCATTGAATGCGTTTTGCAAATGAAAACATCCTACATTATATGTTTTTTTGTTTGTTTGTTTGCAAAGTGTCCTTTTTCACAGCTGGCAGCAGATAATTTGCGTTTGCATTGCAGAACTGACAAAAACTCATTTTGGGGGGGATTTTCCGCCTATTTTCTTTATTTTTTCTATTTCCTAAGTGCGAAAGAATAGGAGCCACTGCTATAAGTTAACATGCATTTTGTTTGTAGCCTAATATTATCATTGTTGTTGTTTGTTTGTTTGTTTATTAACCCAGGAAGACATATCCACCAGGAACTACTATCCACCATAACACAATAACAGATAATTTAGTATCTGTTTTAGAATCTTCATTCATTCATTCATTCATTCATTCATTCATTCATTCATTCATTTGATAGGACACGTGTTGCTTCACACCCAGTCTTCCTCCTATAAATAAATTAGGAAGACATTTTTATTTCATAGGTTTTATGTGATGTCTTTTATCCTGGTTTCTTTTGCTATTTTTTCCTTGTTGTAGTCCAGTAGGAATAGAGATATCAATAGTTATGGGAGCAGATGGCATTTTCCAAGTTTTTCATTTCTTTCTATATTTTGATTTTGAAGGCGGTCTCCGGCGGTGTTCCGGTCTCCTTCTGGTTGTTTGACGACTTGACGCAGATGACACGGAGAGGAGAGCGCGTCTGGCCTTGTGCGCGCTTGGGCGTGTGCATGTGCGCGTTCACGTCGGCCTCTCTCTCCCTCTCTCTCATCACGACCTGGGCCGAGGTGCGGGGATCAGAGAGCTGATTGGGGCTCTAATGACACCAGGCGGCACAAACACAACGTGCCCTTGTTCTGGACGCGCTTTGGGCTATTTTCAGAAATGAAGCACCAAGAACTGGCCTACTTCTGGCCATCTCTAAAGCTGCCCAGCGTGGTTGGGTAACAGCTGGAACAAACTGTAAACTTTACCCCCATTGATACCCTGCTGCTGACTTACTTTCACTCCGAAATGATGTGAGCTTGGAGCTTTTATCTCACTTCTGAGACACTGAGCATCAAATACATCAGTGCCCGTAAGGAACAATATTATGCACTTGGTGTCTCTTTAAATATTCAACTGGTTCTTCAAAGAAATGAAATCACAATCACAAAGTAACTCTCAAAGGTCATGAATAGCACCTTTCAAAACAAAGTGCGTTAGATCAATAAATAAAAGGGCAAAAAAATGGATAAATGACAATATATTGCAAAATGATGGTGCCATACTAAAAACAATTAAATCAAGGTGAAATACAGATCAGTATTAAACAATTAACCCAGAAGCAATGAAATAAAAGACGCACCGAAAATCACCACTGATGTAGATTTCCCAGGTTTGATAATTCACGTACTTCCCTCAGAGCAAGGATCTCAATTAGGGGATGCAAGTCTATAAAAGTGTATTTTAAGAAGAGATATAAAAGGAGATACTGATCTGGCTCGCCCAGTGTCCTGAGGCAAACCATTCCTTTATATGCAGATAACTCAATTTTGATTAAAAGAAAAAAAAAAAAAAAACACTAGAGAGAACCTTGTAATTCCAAGTGCACACAAAGTACAAGAGGGCCTTGATTTCTTTCTCTTAGATACAGTGGCTTCCTTATCCACCTCTTCCACATCATCCTGCTGTGTGGCCAAGTGGTTCCCAAGCCTTTTCATGACCAAGACCCTCAAATAGATCCATGTTAGACATCTGATCCACATTTGGGGCATGCTGTCCTTAAAAACCCCATCTCTGTTGTTTGCTGTGAATTTGCAGAAAAAGTGGATCGCCTTCTCTCTAGGAGTGAAACGGGCAGTCCAACCTTGGATCAAAACATTCTTATACCTTTTGTCTTTGTGCCAACATCGACTGACTGAAATAAAAGTACAAATAAAAGAGCTAAACTATGCCTCAGTTTGCTGGAAATCCCTTGGCGCTCCTTAAGGACCCATGGATGTCCCCGGGCCCCAATTTGGGAAAACAACTAATCCAGCCAACTAACTTTAAATAAAATTTGATTGAAGTTCTTAGTCTGAGCAACTATAGAACAATGTCTTGCTCAAGTGTGGTCACGGGAATGGCCTGTTTGACATTTAAGACATTCGGCTGATGCATAGAATAAGTTTTAAATCCTGGACAGTGGCATCACAAGCGTCTAGCAGTAAGGGGTTCAATCATAATTAACTGGACATATTACCTGTTGCCCAATTCAACTTAACATTATTGTGGTTGAATATAAATTACATGCAAGCTATAAAAGAGAGAATTTTCTCAACATGATGGAGATTTTATATGTAAGCGATTGCGTGCACATGGAGATAATAAATATTTGTTTATGAACATAAGGTATACTTCTGGGACGTATGAACTGCTGTTTCTGACGTATGAGTGTCATTATTTTAAAGTTGAGGACCTTATCAACTTTGCTATAATTTTCACGTTTTATGGACGTTTAAGGTTTGTTTAAAGGATGAAGATAATTTAGTTCAGGGAAATGCCACCCACTGTGAGAAATGATTCATAATGGCCTCCAGATGTTTTTTTACATGTAATGGTGGTGCTGCTGAGGCGTGGAGAGTCAGGCAGGTAAAAACTGTGAACCGCAGACATGAGGGGAAAAAAGGTTTCACAGGATACACGCAGATTTAGGACAACATTTCATTCAACGCTTTTGTGTTTTTCTCCCAATTTGTGTAGAAGATCAGTCAGTTTCAGAGAAAAAAAAAGGATTCGTGCTCGCCCACACCAGCTGTTTACAGAATCTGCTGACACATTACGCTGTTACATAGATTACAGAGATGGCCAATCTTCCTCTAAAGCATCCATAATTACAGGATAATGACTTCCTTTGTGTTGCAGTGGGTACAGACGAAGCGGGGAAGAGAGGACGCGCCATTGACCTTTTTTTTTTATTTTGGTGTCAGTGCTGAGGTACTTTTTCACACCGTGTGGTCTCCAAACCGGGTTCCAGAAAGTTCAGTGGAGAATATGACCTCAGAATAGTTGAAACAAAGGAACACAAGTACCAAAGGGAGGAAAGATGGTCTAACAGGATCTAACAGGATCATTTCAGGCATTTGTGGTAAAGAGTTCTGAGGGAAATATCCATCGCTGCCTTTCTGAAGGCTATTTCTGTGGCGTTTCTTCTTTATCACTCTTTGCAGCAGAGATTGCTGCCTGAGACAGGGACGACAAATGTCATGAGACAGACTTGAAGCCTTGTTTATTTATTTATTTATTTATTTGAGGTCACAGTCTGCACCAGGCCATGGCATCAAAACACTGACTTCTGTCGACCCAAGTGATAACGAAATGTGTGCCTGATAGATTTGTGTGTTTGATCTGAGCCTGCTGTGGAGGGTGGCGACTTTATCAAGGGCAAGTCAAAGACTTTCCAAGGAGCAAAGGCTTGGCAATGGTTAGCTAGAATCTCAGAAGTGAGTTACCAGACTTCCCTTTGTGGATAACTTGGCTGAATGGCAGAAAGTGGTGAAATGCTGCCATCTAGTGGCTAGAAAGCTGTACTACAGCCACACTTGGGTGCCAGATAACATACTTAATACTACTGATCCCTGTTGGTACAGTCTTTTGACTTTTGTTCCCCTCGTCAAGGAGATGATAGCACAGGTTTAGCCACAGAACAGCACCCCCTGCAGCTGGAAGGGAAAAACCTGCCAACAGGCCACTCACTCATCCAGCCTGTTATTATAAATAATGGTGATGTTATGAAAAATGATTCACTGGTTCAGGGAATAAGTGTGTGGATGTGTCTGTGAATTCACTGTATATGTATATGCATGTATGCTTGTGTGTTTGTGCCCTACATGACTGCAAATCAATACACACTATTCAATAGATACAGCACACTGGAGACATTACGTGCACAGGTCAATGTGATACTTTATTCATGAACCTAGGACCATATATATATAACACTGTATAAATACTCTATATACTCTACTTCCTTCTGTGGTCTCAATGACAAATAACAAATAAAAAATAATATTAAAAAAGCCACATGATTATATTTAACAGGCTGTACAAAAATAAATAATGTTTGGATATTCTGTACAAAAAGGAAAAAAAAAAAAAACTCAATAGAAAAAAAAAAAAGAAAACATTTGCCTTCGCAGAAGGCAGGAGAGACTTACTTATGAAGTAGTAGCAGGAGACAAGTCCCTCACTAGATCTCCACATTCACACACACATACACACATACACACACGTACACAAACTCACACACTCCTCTTTGGTCTTGTGATAGTTCCCTCATCGGGGGCTGAGGAGATGAGGGAAAGATATGGCTGAAGGGCAAAGTCTGGTGTACTGAGACATATAGAGACAATTAGATGTTAGAATGTGCCATTGACAATAACAAAGATGAATGAAATGTTGCAGGCTTGTGATAAATAAAAATGGATTAGCATAAACACTGACTACAAGCTATCTTTTTTCCATACCTGATGGGGTGAATAAGTAGAATATGTGTTATTCTCTTTCATTTGTTTCTTAATATACTCTGCAATAACCTCCCCCACCCCACCCCTTATGTGTCTATCCAGCCCAGCTTGGACAAACAACACACACAATATAGATTCAACACACACGCTCATTCAGTCACTCTCACACACAAGCATGACATTGGCACGGTAAGCAGCATGCTTTTTTTTTAAAGGAAAAAAGGAATGTCCATGTACTCTTCCCCTTGATGGGGGGCACAGTGACCCGCCGAGGTGCTACAAAGCTAGACAGGCAGTGAGCTGCATGCAGTCTTTGTTGATGCAATGAGGTGGCGGTGTCACAATGGACCAGCATCTGCCCCCACAATGGCTGGAGGGCGAGGGGTGAAGATTGGCAGTTACAGTCTCAGTCATTTGGACCCATTTTCATGTGGGCAACTGTTAGACCAGCTGAGACCCACTGAAACCTGCAGCACTCTGGATGTAAACATTCATAGGCCTCTTGGATTGTCGGCTGGAAAAACGGAGGCAGCGAAGATCAGAGATTTTATTTAGAGTCTTTCTAAAGGCTGATCTTCAGGGTTGAGGAAAGGAAGAGAGTGTGAAAGCAGTCCTTAGCAAGGACCCTGATTGCACAATTCGAGCAGGGGTCGTGGCCGGTTTTTGGGGTCACAACTCTCATGGGATAGTGTGCGTCCATCGCGGCTGATGCAGCGCAGTGGGCGTTTGCGGAAGCCTTGGCCGCAGGTCTTGGAGCAGGCCGACCACTCTCCGAGAAGCCAGGAGGAGCAGGGCTGGGGGGCGCAGGACCGAGAGGCCAAGGGGCGGAGCTCCTCAGGGCAGTCCCTGGATGGACGACCATGGGGGTCCAGACACACCACTTCCCTCTGCTGCGTACCTCCATCACAGCTCTTGGAACATGGACCCCACTCTCTCAGGGTCCACTCAGCTCCTCCAACCTCACGGATGGCATTGATGGATGGCCGGCGGCCTCCGTTGTTATTGGGGCTGGAAGCAGTGTTGGTCGGTCTGGGGGCAAAGTAACTGTACTTAACCCGGGGTCTTGGGGCCTCGCCCACTGACAGCACCTGGATGGTGAGGGGCTCCGGGAGTGGGGAGAAGCTCCGGAGACGCTCCAGGGAGGCAGAGGAGCCGCTGTAGCGCAGCAAGGCCCCTCGCAAGGGGATGTCAGTCTCCATGGTCATCAGCTTATAATCACCATTTAGAAGGTAGGTGCCATCTTGCCGACGCACTGCCAGGTAGCTGTTATCATGACGACCGTTGCCGGGGGCACGCTGCTTGACATCGAGGTGGGTGGCACCAGCAGGGATAGTCACAACATCCTGATAACCAGGTCTGGAGAAACAGAGAGAGGGGGAGGTAAAACTTCTGCCATAAAGAAATACATGCACATAGTGGATATTTTTTTGTAAATCTTGTATTGTGTAGACCATAATGTACGCGGCAAATTAAGGTTACTGATTCTGAATAAAAAGGGATCTTAAAAAGGGGCACGGAGAGGCAAAACGGTCATCAGGTCTTACCTGGCACGTTCCAGAGATCCTGATACTTTCTTGCAGGTGGAACCATCTCCACCACACACACCACACTTATCAAAACGGCGGGTGGAGCCGATCACACGATCACATCCAGCCTTGACACACTGGCCTTGGACACAAACAGAAGTGGAATCTGGGCTGCAGGGTGTTCCATCGGCCACCTGGGGGCAGCAAAGAGACAGAAGGAGACGGTTAGTGCTCTGTCTACTTCGACAGCCATATAAGGGAAAAGGAGAAGAATTACAGTTATTTCCAAAGGCCAAAAAAAAAGCCAGTTTTCTCCACAGCATGATAGCTGCCCAGGGGCTAAGAGATATTACAGTAGCTGACCCCTCCAACTTTCAGGTCTGCACAAGTACAGAGAAAGTTATATGATAAACCAGTGCTCTGAGAAAGACATACCACTCAAAAGACAGCAATGAAAAGAACAATAAGCGGGCTATTTTATTTTCTAGTTTACAGTTCATCATTAATCAGTCAAACCTTCCTCCTCACCTTAGACTTGAGGACAAAGAAGTATCCAGTGCCCTTGGCCCGGCACACCAGTTTGCATCGATCTTTGGGTGACACTCCAGCATACTTTGGTACCCACTCGACTCCCTCTCCTGAACCGAAGGACACTTGGGCTGACATGTCGTTGTGAGCCAAACACTGCTCCTCACGAAATGACAGACCTGCAAGGAGGAATCAAAGAGAGAAAGAGAAAGGTGTTAGATTTACTGCTAGTTCATCCTGACCAGCATGCTAACTTTCACACCAATGTGTGAGGCACATCAAAACAGTTTCTATACACAAGCTACAGAAACTTGAAAACAACTAGAACTAAAACATTTGTGAATATGTTGCTAGATCTTTTTATTTGCATATACTTAACTATCCAGAGACCATTTGGTACATTTCTCAGTTGTAAGAGCAACATTTAGGAAAGGTAGCACCTGTAGAATATATTTTCTGTGTGATATCTCAACATAAAGAGGCTCTATCGCATTAAAGGTCTCTTACCGTTGTTATCAGGGCAGGCCTCTGTGTTACAGGAGCGGTATTGGATCCTCTTGCCCTCGCAATACTTGCCCCCGTTCTTAGGCAGGGGGCTGTCGCAGTCTCGGAAGGAGTACTGCACCCCTCCACCGCAGGTCCGAGAGCAGTCACCCCAAGGGCCCCATACTCCCCAGCCACCATTCACAGGAGTCTGATAACAGATGGGACATTGCTGTTAGTCACAAATAATCACATGCACTTGTTCATCGCAATCTTAAAATGTCCGATATTGAAGTGTGGTCAAAGTGAATGTAAAAATGTGAACTGAAATTCAGTGCTTTGGTTCCTCATAGATGACATAACAAACTGACTGTATCCTGAATAGACCTCAACTTTACTCCAATAGCAACCAAATAAAGCAAACATGGGGTGATTTTGCCATGTTTGCTGCCATGATTCAGTGCCTTGTGGCTTTGTGTAAAATGTGTTGACTGCTGTGGATCTCGTTTCTACCTGGTGTTTGGCTGCCTGGGTCTTGGTAAGACAGTGTCCGGCTAGGCAGTAGCTGTCATGCCCACATGGTGTTCCATCCGCCCAGGGAAAGTTCTTGGTCTGACACACCAGCAAACCATTGGACGTGGTCACCGTGCACCACAGAGCTGCACATGTGGTGCTCAGATCTGGACAGTGCTGGGAGTCCTCACCGAAGGTCAGCTGGCACTGGCGGTCAGCATCGTAGACTGACCCAGGCAGGGCCTGGGGGAGTGTCTGGGGCTTGACTGGTTTGTCCAGGAGGCACTGACCATGGCCATTATCCAGGAAGGTGGTGACCATGAGGGCTGAGCAAGGGGACCATGGCTGCTGCTGGTCCAGATTGGACAGGGTGGAGGCCATCATGTGGGAGCCCCAGTGGTCACCGTTGACCCCAGAGCACAGCTGGGCATCATCGTGGGGCATGTTGAAGACATGGCCTGGAGGGAGGGATGAAAGAAGGAAGAATAGAGGAGGGATGGGGGAAGGAAGGAAGGGAGGGGATTTAAGAGTGAAGATAGGAGCAGGGAGAGGCAAAAAGGAAATATGATGGTTAACTTAGATAGAGGTTAAAGATCTGTGAGTGTTTTGTCTTATATGGATGTGCTGTGCCCATGGACTGGCACACTAGATTCAAAGGTCCTTTAGCTTTCTAGCAGTCATGCACCAAAACACTGAGACTTCTTTTCTAATTTGAGTTGCATCTTACCCAGTTCATGTGCCACAGTGAATGCCGACTGCAGCCCATCATCTTCGATGATTGAGCAGCTTCTGTCTGGATCGCACACTGTGCCGACATCTGCCATGCCCAGAGTATCACAAGAGTGGGCACCACATAGGTCCTACAGGAGAGAAGAGACAGCAAAATGTGGGTTAATACTGTTTCTGTTGTATATCTGATTCTTTTTCATGGATACACATGAACTTTTCCTGTGTTCTCTCTCCAGCTTACCGTCCTGGTGAAAAGCACAGCGGTGTCATAGTGCTCAGGGTGGCGGTCACTGGCTGGGTTGTGTTGCCGTTGCCACTGGCAGAAGTTGCGGAGAGTTAAGGCAGCGTTGGATGAGACCTGGGGGCCTCGCTCCTCCTCGTACACTACCAGCAGCTTCACCACAGCCAGGCTGATGGAGTTGTGGATGGTGGGGTGGCGGTAAAGGCGAGAGGCCACAGCCATGATGGTCAGAAGGTAAGGTTTAAGCCCAGCACCGTGGAACTCAGCCATGGACTGGTCAGCCACCAGCATGATCTCCAGATAGCGAGGAGTGGAGACAAAACGCCTGCTCCTGTGGTGGGCTGGAGGTTTGGAGAGAGAGGGAGAGGGAGAGAGAAGTCAGACCATGTAAAGTCCTACAAAGTACTTGGATCATGTCAGCTGATATCAGGTTTCAGGCCAAATTTTTGCTTGCTACAGTAACTTATGAGATGGTCTCCAGTTATTTTTTGGTATGAATGGATTAGTTTGTCTGGAACAAAATGCAAACTCTCAATACTCTGTAAGCAGTGTCCTAAATATGAGCGACAAAGGCTGTGTTTTTTTTTTTTTTTTTTTTTTTCCCCTTCAGAGGGATACAGGCTCCAAACAGAGTTTGCGATCTCCGGATGTGCCTGGAGGAGCCTGGCTGCCGTGACTCAGCGTCACACCATCGGCGGCCCCTCCTCCTCAGGGGCCACATTCCTAAAACGACCTTCACTGGTGGAAAATTATGCGAGGGAGAAAGGACGAGGGGAGAAAATCCTTTCTTGTGAAAAATGTCTGACGGTGTTACTCGTACCAGGAGGCGAGTTTACACGTCTAAGCACTGACGGCTCTGACTGGCCCCGACCCCGTGCCTCCCCTCCCCTCCCTCGGTCACTCCTCTGCCTCCTCCCAGTTGGAGAAGTTTCTCCCTTCTCCTCCCCTCCCTCCCCTCTCCTTGGCAGAGCGTAGCTGTCAAAGATAGCTGAGGCCAATACGCGTTAACTCTTGCTGTGCACCCTGGCGCACTCATTAGGACTCCATGCAGCTGACTTCAGCGTGGGTCTGCACATTAATTTTACCCATTTACTAATACCTGGAACACAATGATTTTCAATTAAAATACTTCTGTCTCTGATTTCTGTTCCTGGTACTTGATTTACAAGATTATTTTCACGCACTCCACTGACTCTGGTTCTTGCTGTTTCTTTATTTTTTCATTGCTTGCAATTTTGGTGATCTGAGAATTCAAGTTTACGGTTGCGCTCATAGTAAGGTGTTCTGTATAATGATACCAATTTTAGAATTTCTTCTCCTTCCTCTCTGTGCATAACCTTAGGAGACGTCTATAAAATAAAATCCAGCTACCAATGGTGATTAAAGTGATAAAGTGGTGTTCTTAAATATGTAAAAGTTGCGCAGTGTGCAGTCTGTTTCTGAAGCCTCACCTTGCTGCTCTGGGTTGGAAGCTTCGTGCTTGGCTTTTTTCTCCAGATTCTCTGGCACCCTCTCCTCGTCCTCGTTGACCCCGCACTTGGAGCTCGCCTCCTCAGCCACAGATGCCCGACCTCTCCGGCGGATCATGTGGACATCCTCCTCCGTGACGAGCGCGTCACTCGAGTTGAGGGGCTGGATGAAGTACTCTTCACCCTGAAGGTAGAATCCGCCCCTGAGTCCGTGGCACAGGTTGAGCGCAGCGGCAGAGCGCTCCTCGCCGTTCACCGTGCCCGAGAAGAAGCAACCCGCATCGGCTGCTCCTGTCTCGGGTTCATGCGTCGGTACGGACTCAGGACTCCCCACGATGTGGAACACAAAACCCGGTGCCAGGAAGGTTTGGTCAGGCTCTAGCTGCAAGAGCAGCTCTTTGCCAAATACGTCCAACCGGTAAACCCTCATCTCCGCCTCCTTCTCCCTCTCCTCTGCGGAGAAAGTCCGCCACGGTTCGGTTTCGCTTTCCGACCGGGCCGTCGGGTCGAGCCTGACCGGCACCACGGTGCTCTCCTCCCAGGCGCTGGGCAACGCGCTGACGCAAAGAGCGACCATCAAACCAAACAAAACGCGTAAAAACCACATCATATCGCTGTCAAATCCGTCAGGTGGAAAGAAATTGATAAAGTGTCTGCGAGGAAGCAAGTAAAATCCTTAAAAGTGTTTTCCTCTAAAAGCTATCGACCCCAAGTCTCTTCACTTCCATAAAACTGTCCCCAAAATTACGCACACTCAAAAATCTAAAATAGGGATCAAATCCAGTGCAAAAGTCATTCAAAGTTATGTGCAAGTCTGACTTATGATTTAAAAAAATGTCTCACAAAAAGAAACGCGGTGTCATTTATTATTTTCTGATCAAATGAAAATAAAAACTGGATCTCAGCAGTAAATTCCAACAGGTCGGAGTGTCAGTGGCGCTTTCTCCAAAACGCAGCAGCTGTCTCAGTTTCTAGTTTTCTGTTTGACTTCGGGGGCAGGTTTTTCCTCTGCTGGCCCGTCTAGTCTGTTCTCTGCTCTTGCCTTGCAGTCAGAATCCAGCCGGTCCCTCCTATATATCCCCCTGCCCCGGGACCACCCCTTTCCTGCGGACTCTTTGATGTGAGAGGGGCCAAATCCCGTGCGCAACGAAAACGCGGCAGCGACCTGGAGCGTTGCCATAATAATCAATCATTGTGGAGTGCGCTTTTGGCCGAGAAAACTTTTTTTCTTCGTACTATGCTTGTCAGTGCTTAAATCAAGAGATATCCCCTACCCACACCCACACACACACACACACACACACACACACACACACACACACACACACACACACACACACCCTTATGAAATAGAATTACTGATTATATGTGCCATTAATAAATGCCATTTGGTGGATACTTTCATCCAAAGCGCTTTACACTTCCATTAGCACATAAATTCATGGAGTGGTAATCAAAGCCCTACCCTGACAGTGTTAATGCTTTGCTCTTATCCACTGAGCTGCACAGAAACTGAAGCCTTATCCGTGGCATTGTCAGTGCTTGTCTGTGCCCACTGAGCTTCACACCACTAAATAGAAAATGAGGTCTCTCCCGTATCCACGTTACAGGACAAATTCGGGTGACAGGCAGCAGGGGCTGATAGGCAGCAGTGTTGCGATGGTAGTGGAACTGGAGAAGGCAGATGGCAGCGCGTCTGGTAACCGTACCAGTCAGAGCTCCGGGAACCGTGCTCACGTCCACCGTGCCAAGCCGACTGTGGTGCGCCGTGGCCGGGCTCCGCGGCTCTGCTGCCCGGGGAGAGGTAGCGGAGCGGGACCGGCGAGGTCTTAAGGTGGAGTGCGCTCTCTTTCCAGCAGCCCCTGCGCTCAGATCAAGGGAAGCAGAGCCTCTCTCATCGGGTTCTCTCCCCCGCCCGACCAGACAAGTCTCCCCCCTCATACAGAGGCACCAAGAGTTTACTCTGGAGCTTCCTTAATTAATTGGTAAACCATTATCTAAAGGGCACAGGGGGACATCACCAGTAACATGCTGTAACTCCACACATGGTTGAAAATAAACCAGTAAAATCTTCACAAACAGTCCCTTAAGAACTAAATAAATATCAGCCTACCATAATGTTCGCAAGGATAACTTGACAAATATACATGCTACATCAAAACTGCAAGTTCCAAGGAATAGTTTACACAATACACTTACTATAAAACAACTATTTACACCGCAGCACAGCTCTATATGCCGTGTTCTACATCTTAATTCATATTTAAGGAATGGTTTTGGTTGGAAGTTTGAGAGGCTGTGTTAAATTAGTAAAAACATTGTGATAATGATGCATGGGGAGAGTTTGTCTTTTTTTTACAGGCACAAAAAATGTATTGCCAAAAAAAACAAGAAAGAAAGAAAGAAAGAAAAAGAAAATCCCCAATAACCTAATTTCCACTGCCATAAGTGAATGGAAAGTGGTGTTTGACATGCAGACTGGGTCAAATTGCTTGAATCAGGCACTAGAACCCAAAGTTTGTCTCACTGGAGGAAACTCATTGATTATTCTTTGAGGGAACTTTTTGTGGAAGTCCACCTTAAAAGCAACAGGTCAGAAAAAAATGGTAAGGCGAACGAACTGCAACTTCAGGATTTTCCAGTAGATGGAAGGTCTGAGCCAAGGAAAATCCCCAGACTGCCGCAGAGACTTTCCAGGGTCCCAGGAGAAGGAGCGCATGATTAGCCGGCAGATGGCGCTGCAGCATCACATTTGGAAACCAGCGACGGTGCAGCCTGGAGGCCAGCGACCGCAAGGAGGCAGCCGAGGATCAATAATAAACCTGCCGTGGCTGCAGTCATGAGGTGAGAGGTCCAGGGTCAGAATAATAGTTCAGGGTGAAGAAACCTGCACAAGTTTTACAGACAGTGGGAATGGACAATAATCTGGCCTCAAATAAGAATGCATTATATTCTGCAATACGAAAGAATAGTTCAGCATTATCAAACAAATAGGAACAAATATGAGAAATCATTTGTTCCAAGCGCTGTAAGGATTTTATACAGAAACTAGGAAAGATGGAACCTGAGGGCTTCTGCTGTATTTGTACACCCTCATAATCTCATTTTTAAAGCATTGCTTGTTGTTTGTTACATTTTCTTTTTATTTTAAGGAGGAATGTTTGTATTTCATGGAGGCATGTGCTGAGTTATCTACTGTATGAGTCTTTTATGCCTTCCATTGTCCTTGTATGTCTTGTATAACTCGTGATAGCAAGGGAAATTTCCACTTGGTGAAAACTAAATATTTGCATTTGTATTCACAATCATATTCATGCAATTCCCAGCATTGATTTTACTGGGAGAATCATTTCCAGTTGACAAGTGTTGATTGGTGAGCTGTTTGTCCACTCACACAGAGGCTGCAGGCCAGCTGTTACAGGAAAAGAAAATAATCATAATGATGGTAATGATAGAACTAATTTTACTGGATTTTGATTTGTATAAACACTGACGCAGTGTTGATTTTTATGCTCACAGAGTGAAATTAATGCTGACAATTTTAATATGAATAACCACAATAAGTGTAAGAGCACTGGCGGAGCTCCAGTGACTCATGAGGGTGTTTGTCTGGAGCTCCCTGCTGGGATCAGGGGTGATGAGGCCTGCTCCTTTTCCGGGAAGTGATCCCAGCGGAGCGGTGATCGTCGGCCCGGTGCCATCCTGACCCAGGAGGCTGCAGCTTGTCACTCCAGCAAACACTCACTTTACTGATCATCAGTGAGATCTCGTGCCCTTGTTGGGCCGGAGTGGAAACCAGTGCTGCAGAAAACATGTTGTTATGTTATGAAACGGGATACTGCTGTTGATATCTCCAAGATTCATCCCAATTTATCATAACAAGTTAAAGTAAATGGAAAAATCATGAGGCCAGAGAAGGATCCTAGCATGTCTTTAATGGTGAGGGAGGTATTTTTCAGCAAATCCTCTTATCCATATTTTTCTAAGAGGCAGCGTAGTGATGACAGTCCTTTCCTGTCATATAACTGAGATGAGAGCATATAATGTACATCAGCACATACACACACACACACACACCCACACTCATAAATCTATAGGCCCATTTCTGTTTACAGATTGTAAATGTGAGCGTGAAGTGCTAACGATGCATAATTTGCACATCTGCTCGGTAAATCTCCCAACGCGGACAAGCCTGTAAATGCATGTTTGCACACATCCCGCTCAGTTTGCATTAACACATTTCAGCAGGGATTAATTAAGCTCATCTCGTCTTGTCTGATCGACACGTGACTTTGTGTAAATGATGAAATTGTACATGTGACATCACATGCAGCGTCCCGGGATGAGCCGTGCAGCAGGGCAGTGGTGCACACAGGTTTTTGGTGCAAATGATTGTGCAAATGTTTGACATTCAGCTGAGTGGTTACAGGCTAGCTTGACCCAATGAGTTGCCCCAGAATTGTTACATTTTTTATATTTAGTCATTACTCTCATTATGCTGTGGCAGTGTAGTCATTTAAATTAGTTTCTTAATTTTACTCAGTAGTTTTAAGAATGTCTTTGACTGTAATAGAAGTGGTTTCTCCATTTAAAGCCATGCCAGTTTCCACTTTGAATATAAAAATATTAGATGAAAAACAGATTTGCTTTGTTGTGTGTAAGTGCTGCTTCCCAAAATGCATCACACGAAATGAATGACACAGAGAATGACACACATATTTAAATATATAGATTTTTATGTACATATATTCATGTGGATGACTAGAAAAAGAAAAAAAAAACACTATTTTCTTACAAAGGAATGATTCTGCACAGTCATATTCCTAAGTTAAATAGTAATTTGATACAAAATTACCATAATAAATAAAACTCATCACGTTTTGTTTTTGTTTTTTTAATTCACACATACCAGTTGTACAAACAATAAATTACAAGTTCAGTGCTGTGTTTCTGTCATTCAGCGAAAGGGTCTTTTCCCACCGGAAAGAGTCCGAGTAGGGTGTACATGTGTGTGTTTTAAGTGTGTGTGTGTATGGTGCAAATATGTGTCTAAATGAGAGTGCGCATTTTCAAAAATGTGTGTATCTCTTTTTCCAAAAATGTATAGCTTGTATGAGTATGCAAACATGCATATGTGTTTGTTATGCAAATACTGTGTACAAGAGGTGTTTAAATGGAGTGTGTCTGTGTAAATGTGTTAGCATGTGTTTTCTGTGTAAATACGCTTGAATACTAACACATACATGAGAGATCTATTAATTGTATAAAAAAATATGTTTACACTTTCTTTTCTTTGTGTAAATCTGAGCGGGCGAGGGAGGAGAACATTTTGAGCACGGTGTGTAGATCCCAATCAAAAAGTACTTGCAAATATTTCGCATGCTTTCTTTCATCCTACATAGGTGCCAGATGGGTGGAGCTTGCCGCACAGGAAAATGTGGAGAGTTTAGACAATCACAGGAAGGTATTTGAAAGTCCATTTAGTATACTTTTCTGATACGGGCCATTTGCTGGCATAATCTGAATTGTTGATGTGGTAAACGCCGCCCATCTGGCAGGGAGGCAGGTTAAAACAGCTGCAGAAATGCTAAGAATTATTGGAAAGTACTACGTGTGCAAGGTCTGGTAGTGTCATCCTAATGAAATGAGGCAAGACGAGCGATGAGGGGGTCCTGAGAGAGAGAGAGACACAGAGAGAGAGATAGAGAGAGAGAGAAAGGTGGTGTGAATTGCATTAGGACATTTATGACTTGGGCTAGTTTCCCTCTTGCTGTCGTTGCGAGTATCCAGGGCACACATTGTCATACTAGCATTGTTTGTTTCCTAAACAGTTGACAGACAGACAGACAGACAGACAGACGATCTCGACGTGGACAGACACAGGAAACACAGGGCGACATAAACCTCCCAGCACCAGCACAGTGACTGATACATATGGAACTGAGGGTGGAGATCCAGAAAAAATAAAAAGGCGAAGATGCAGCAAAGGACAAAAAGTCTTTCACATATGTTTATGTGACATACGTGCTATAAACACAGGCGTGGGCACATCAATCACACGCACACACACACACACACACACACATCCAATGTCAAGCATTGCCCCAAACCTGTTTACATTTCATTAACCTCTGTAAAGGTTAGAGTGTCACTGTCACCTTGCCACTTTGTAAATCTTACAGTTGCAAGGTTTGTCCTCGGGAAGGCCACGGTACTCCGTCTTTTCACTTTACTGCCGCTTCTAATTCAAAGGCCATTATCAGCTTCAAGAACGCTCATTTGATTCTTGCGTCCTCATGGGAAAACGCACTTCCCAAGTTGCACTAGAGTGTGAGATGGACTGGCTGATCCCCAGCTGACTCTGTGTACCATAAACCATCGCGAGCGTCTGATGCTCTCACAACGAACGCTCGCGCTTCCCGTTTGTTCTCGTCAGCCAAGTCACCATCTGAGGTATCCTTGGTTGGCAAGTAAACATTTGGGACTTAATTGGTCCTGTGTCCTTGTGTTTTTTCTTTTTTTTTTTTTTTTTGTTTTGTTTGTTGTTTTGTTTTGGTAACGTAATGGGAACTAGTTTATGTTCAGCCTTATTCCCGCTGCTTGTCTTGCTTCCTGGTTTCCAGCCCAGACAGGAAGCTGGGCAGACCAGTCAAATAAGATAGGGCAGGGGTGGGGTGGGGGGGCGTGTGGGGTTGAGATGGGGGACGTGATTCAACACAAATGAGAGCGTGTATAATGAGTGCTTCCCATGGTTGGGGCTGTTGTCTGGGACACAAACAGGACAAAGGACAACACGGGGTGTGATTTCCAAAACCCCACAGTGATAAGAACATATGGAATAGCATAAAAAAACAACATGACACACACACACACCATTAAAGGGCAATACACACTAAGCGTCCAGGAATGGGAGTCAACGGCACAGACAATTAACTGTCCATGTGGAAATGACATGCGACTTAAGTTGTTAGCTATGCCAGGTCCTGGCAACTGTCACACCTATTTGCACATCATATGGAAAGTGTCCTCCATACTTTATGTCCTCTGTATAGCTATTACAATCCCAGGACATGTCTCTGGTGTACAGGGTCAAGGCAGGGAGGGGGTGAGAGGGCTCAGGCTGCATGCAGATCCATGCCGATCTGTCTCTGAGTCTCATGCGTGTCCTTTCCGCCCCCCTTTTGCCCACATTCATGGTCCTACTTTAAGTTCTACATCTCAAATGTACTGTCTCATTCAAGGTCCTACATCCAGCAGAGTTACAGATTATAATGTCTTTCTACGACGTGTTTGATCCCGTCACTCAGTCCGTCTGTCCGTCCGGCCGCCTCAACATTTCTTCACCAGACAGTGTTTGAAGGCGGAGGGGCGGGCGCCCAGCGTGCAGCCCTTGGACAGCTTCCCCTCCTGGTCCTTACACTGCACCGTCCGGCTCTGCCAGCCTGTGTCACAAGTCCTGGAGCAGGCCATCCAGGGCCCCGTTACCCACTGAGGCCCTGGGGTTGGGGTTGAGGGGCTGGGGGGTGTGGTCGGCACGGGAACGAGGACCGGGGCAGCGGAGGTGGACGTAGTGGTGCTGCTGGTGGTGGTGGTGCTTCTCGTCGTGGTTGAGACTGTCGTGCTGCTCAGCAAAGGGGCCAACTTCGGGTTCTGGACGACCGGAGGAGGCGGCGGCGGCTGCTGCGACGCCGTCCGACGGGGCATGAAAAAACTATAACGAACATCCAGGGGCTTCTTAGCATCTGTGGCCAGGATCTGGACCACCAGGGCCTCTTGTAAGGCCCCGGGGCCCATGCTGTGAAGCCACTCGTCCCTTTGGCTCCAGCCGCTGTAGTTGAGCACAGATCCATTGAGCGGGATGATTGTCTCTGAGGTGGAGATCATGAACTTGCCGTTGAGGAGGTATTCGCCGTTGGGCCTTCGGAGGGCGAGGTAGGCGGTGTAGCGCGTCTGGTCCTTGGCCTTGTGCTGGCGAACCTTGACGTGGGTGGAGCCCTCAGGGATCTTCACTACGTCTGTGTAGCCCTTACTGATCACCAGGAGAGAGACGAAAAAGAGAAGAGAGAACGGGTTCAGATTCGGTCATGTGTTGTTCTCACTGAAACTTGAGTTTTCTCATCAAAAAACAAACATCCAGAGAGATCAGAAGCAAGCAAAAGTGATTTTTTTTTATTACTATAACCAAATAAAAATCTGGACATGCACTTGATGCTTTCTCTTTACCTCTTCCTGGTGAAGTTGCCCACCACGCGGATGCAGCCCGTGCTGTCACCTCCACATATCCCACACTTGTCAAACTGGAGCTTGGAGCCGATGATGCCGTCACAGCCAGTTCGTACACATTTCCCTTTCACACACACCGAGCTGCTGTACGGACGACATTCTGTCCCGTCTACCACCTACAGGGGGACAAAGTCACAACATTCATTAGCATCGTCATAGTTACCGTTGTCACAAAACGCTGCATCTTTTTGCGTAACTCTGACAGGCAACAGTACATAGAGCTGCTTCAGTTGAAATGAAATCAAAATTAGATGCATGGTGCTAAAAAAGCCTCTCACTAACAGATGTGTCTTTAACCAATTCAAGAATTACTCATTCACATTCTTGACCATTTGTATAACTGCTGTGTCGTAAGGATTGCGAGCCAAATATTACCGTACCACTTGTGTTTTGGCCTCAAGCTCGACTAAAACTCACCCTTTGAGAGAAAACGACATAGTATCCTGTTCCTTTGGCCCTGCACGTCAGCTTGCACACATCTTTAGGGAGGACGCCGGCGAACTTGGGCACCCATTCCACAAAGGTCTTCACCCCCTTGGGATCTGTCTGGGGACCGTTGCGCACCTCACACTGCTCCTGGCGGAAAGTTTTATCTGCAGAAAAGTCCCATCGAGAGTTTAGAGGTAAAACAATGTTTATTTTGTATGATGAATAATTTACATATATAGGTACGGTGGCCGAGAACCGCCATCACTGCAAATAAAAAAAACGATGCAAATAAAAAAAAAAGCTGCAAATAAAAAAGAAAAATGCTGCGTTGCAAATAAAAAAAGCAACGATCGCTGCAAATAAAAAAAAAATGCTGCAAATAAAAAAGGAAAACGCTGCAAATAAAAAAGAAAAACGCTGCGTTGCAAATAAAAAAGCAACGATCGCTGCAAATAAAAAAGCAACGATCGCTGCAAATAAAAAAAAAATGCTGCAAATAAAAAAGAAAAACGCTGCGTTGCAAATAAAAAAAGCAACGATGGCTGCAAATACAAAAAAACCCGCTGCAAATAAAAAAGGAAAACGCTGCGTTGCAAATAAAAAAGCAACGATCGCTGCAAATAAAAAAAATGTTGCAAATAAAAAAGAAAAACGCTGCGTTGCAAATAAAAAAAGCAACGATCGCTGCAAATAAAAAAAAACGCTGCAAATAAAAAAGGAAAATGCTGTGTTGCAAATAAAAAAAAGCAAGGATGCAAACAAAAAAGCCCAAACGGATTTTTCATGGCAGATTTTTTATATTTGTTATATTTAAGCAATAAGCCCCGAAAAGCCGTGGGTTACAGTGATTTTACAACGGCTGAGGGGCGTTCTAAAATGTAAAATCGCCGTTGGAAAATCACTAACTCGCAGTTCTCGGCCACCGTATATAGCTCATGGGACGACTATTAGTTTTGAGAATGCTGAAGCAAAACCAAACTGTATAATTTCAAAAGCACATGCGTGCCCAATTCCTGGAAACTTGAGACAAAAGGAGCTGTGATATGTAGTAGTGGGTGTGTGTGCATGAGTCCCAGCATCTGTCATACTCACTCGATGGCGGGCATGGCGTGACGCTGCACGACCGATAGATGGCTCTCTTGCCCGTGCAGTAGCGCCCGTTGTTGCGCGGCGGCGGATTGTTGCACAGACGCTGGGCGAACTGCACGCCGCCTCCGCACGATCGAGAGCAGGAACCCCAAGGACCCCACGAACTCCAGCTGCCATGGTTGGACGCCTGGGAGAGGGGGGAGAGGAGAGAGGGAAGATAAAAGCAGGAGGAGAGAGAGACGAGAGACAGAGAGAGAGAGAAAGAGATCAGAGAGGAGAGAGGGAGGGGGATGAGAGACAATTAGCGCTTATCAGGCATGTTGGAAGTCAGATTGGTTGCCGGCCAAGCCACGTGTCGCGAGGAAACCCCTCTGGAGAGAGATTTGTGATAAAGACAAACTATGCGAGCATTGTGGTGTGGAAGAGAGACAGAGAGAGAGAGAGAGAGAGAGAGGAATGAGGCCATCCGCATGTGATAAAAACTGCGTGTGATGAAAACGAGAGTCACCAAAATCATGTTCAAAGCCGCTCCTCAGGACGCTGACAGCACTAAGCTCACATGCTTCCCCCGAGGCACAAAACCCTGATGCACTTCTGATGTGAAGATGCATATTTCTGTGTTTTTCCAACCAATGGTGCATGAGTCACCAGTGATAAAATGACTGGAGAAATAGCACTTAACTTTTTATGAGCGACAGAAAATTCTATAATCTTTCAAAAGTTCTGCAAAAGCTTCTTTGGGTCATTTTTTTCCCCATATAAATGCATAACTTAGCACCATTATTTAGTTTTAATAGTCGTTTAGCCACTTCTTTCCATGGCTAAAGCTGCTTAATATGTAGTTATGCTACAAGAAGCATATGGAAATTCAAAGATTTTTTTTAAGTCTGGTTGAGGTGCCGTCGAAACTCGGAGGCTTCACATTTCTCGGAGCAGTAAAGCGGTCGTCATACAAGGCGGCGGAAACGAAGCGAGTCAGAAGTTGGGCTGACTCCACACACACACACACACACACTCGTCTGCCAAGGATCCAGTCACACTCTTCAAATGTCATGTGACAAATAAACACAAAGAAAATATTCTTTCAGTCGTTCCCCTCCTTTGAATTTCTCTCCCCTCTCTCTCCCTCACACACACACACTCTCTCTGTCAACAGCCTGCCAAAAACACACTTGGACCTTTAACTCATTAAGGCCAAACTGGATTTAGGACATCAGAGCAAATAACTCAAATCATCAGTGGTACAAATAAATCGGACCACACAATAATGGATATCCCATGACATTTTTTCCTCTTGATGTGTGCATCTCCTTCATCTCCTTCTTTCTTTCCTGTTTTTTTTTTTTTTTTAAATCTAAACTACATTCCTCCACATCTTTGTCCATCTCTTTCTCTCTTCCAAAGACGAGCCTGTGCATTGTCGTGTTTGCTTTGCACTTAAAATGTCACTTTTTGAACTATAAAAAGGGCTCTAACAAGAACTGGGTAATTTAAGAAAAAAGGGAGCTATTTTTGATTTTCTCTCCGAGATTGTCCTTTTAAATCTTCCTCCCTCCTACCCTCATATCCTCCGTGCATCCGTCCATCCCTCTTACCGAGTAGTGCCTCTTGCGGGTCTTGTCCACACACTTTCCCTGCAGGCAGATGCGTCCCTTGCCGCAGGGTGTGCCCTCCACGGCTGGCAGCTTCTTGGTCAAACACACCATCTGTCCCTGGCGAATGACGGCACACCACAGCCGTGCGCATACATCCATCCCGGGGCACACCGTGTACTCCGGGCCGAAGGCCAGGCGACACTGACGGACGGCGTCATAGCTCTGTCCCGGGAGCTCCTCGGGGCCCAGCAGGGGTTGGCGAGGAGGGTCCAGGAGACACTCAGCTATGGCAGGATGGAGAAGAGAGCAGGATGTTCAGATGAGTTTATATGCCAGTCTAGATTAGTCTGTTACTCAGCGTGTCCCGGGACGGCCAACCATGTGCCATGGAGGGCTGAGAGTTTGCAGATTTGAAGATGAATGTGTGCTCTGCAGTGGAACCGCCTTCTCTCATCTTAAGCTGAAATAAAACACGCAGGCACATGTTTGCCTATCTCAGGTGTATGCAAATATATTTCAACCTATTGCCAAATTGGCTTCAAACTGACCTGTAACTCACAAAAAAAAAAAAAAAAAAAAAAACCTGGCAGAACAGCAGCAGACATTCTGACGCCTGAAACGATTTCGTTGGCACATGAATTATGCCAAAACCAGTGGAGCTACATCGCAAAATGTCAACCAACAATGCTAATCTGGCATTCATGAATGAGACCAATTAATGGAACTAGGCAAGTGTGGCTCGTCTTGGATAAAGATCACATCTCTTGCCCAGGCAATCGTCTATTTCCTGCCTGCAGGGAAAACTCTCTCTTCTCCAGCCAGTATCTGATTTGCAAATGGGACTGGGCTGGTGGGTAAATACCTTAATTATTACGAAGAAACAGATCATTTGTGTAGCTAATCTGCATTAGTCAATCGTGGTGAGTGACAGGTATGACGGGGGAAAAAACAACGCTGTCAGGTCGGATTCAAACATGTCATTTGTAGATGGGAATGTATAAATCTGATGCCCCACCGTTGCCGTCGTCGAAGAAGTCGGTGATGGTTGCTGAGGTGCAGCGGCTCCAGGGTTTGGAGGCGTCGATGGAGGTCAGGATGGAGGACATGAGCCTCTTGTCGCTGCTGGCGCCGAAGCGCTCCTCGCAGAACTTGGAGTCGTCGTGGGACAAACCCAGCAGGTGACCTGGGACAGAGACAGAGGGACAGGACACTGGACTGAGAGGTTACAGGTACAAGACATAGGGAGAAAGACAGCTTACATACAGAACGAGCTGAAGACGATTAGCATTCATGTCAAATCAAAAGCACAAAATAAGAAACAAACGAGGCAATCTTTAAGTCCATGCACAATGTACAACAACTTCTGTCCATATGTAAATAAATGTAGGTTTTTTTTTCTCAGTTTTTTCATTGTGAGGCAAGAATGAGACTAAATGAAAGAGAAAAACAGGGAGAGAGAAAGAGCCAGTTGCAGGAATGAGAGAAAAAGCAAATGAAGGCACAAAAAGGACTGAAGACAGACACTGAGGGAGACAGAGAGAAGTAGAGCGTGAGGTAGAAAGAGAGAAAGAGAAAAATGATAGGAGCTGTCACGGTCTTGGGCATCTATCACGCGGCAAGAATGAGCAAAGAAAACAAACACGGGGCGCTCAGGTATCGCCGTACGGCATCAGACAACACCGTGTCAACAGTGACGACGAGCTGAGGGCGTGAAGGGCAAGCCCCGGCATGCGTGTGTCAGCGTTTGTTTGCAGGTGTGTGTGTGTGTGTGTGTACCCGTGCCTACCGATCTCGTGCGCGACGGTGAACGCGGCGTGAAGCCCGTCGTCCTCGATGACGGCACAGCTTCTCTCCGGAGAGCAGATGGTGCCCACGTCCGCCATGCCCAGGGTGTCGCAGGAGTGGTGGCCACAGAGGTCCTGAGCAGAGGAAACAGCCACAGTTAGCGGCCGAGTCGCTCTTACAGAAAGCCGTTTGAGGTCTCAACCGGCCAAACGGAGAAAAACCAACACTAAATAAAACAAACTAAGAAGACGAATTGCACAGTAAGTCAAACACACAACTGTTAATCTCTTTTCAGCAAAAATATCCATCTTAAACTAGTGATTATGAGTGTAAACAATAGCCTTTTTTTACAATTAGTGAGAGTCACTGGATTTCTTTTCTTTATCATGGTGAGTTGGCAATAAATCTTCCCTACCTATTTCTTTGAAAGCACCGTAATAACAAACATAAGAAAGGCTTCACATCTGCGTAAGTACTGGGATTACTGTCTGCCCTCTCTATCAAACACACGGCAAAAATATCGGCTCTATAAAGTCGTTTAAATTAGGAAGACGCCTTGAAATCTCACTTCAAGCGACTGAAGTGAGGTCATTTGCAGTTTACCAGTGCCAATCAGCTTATATTTCAAAAGTTTTATGAAATCAGGTGACATTATCTTGATAGAAGCAAAGCGCTCCATTTTAGGATCCAGGCACCTGTTTCGAGAAAATTAGCCAACGCAGTGTAAAAGGAAACGACTTGTTAAATGCACCTTGTCGCGGCGCTGTGCCAGAGATTTTTACTTTGACGCAGCGCCTTGTTCCCGCGGGCAACACTTTAAATAATAAACCACTGATACTGTCAGTCGTGGTTTTGAAAATGGATGGATATTTGCCCCCTGGGAATCTTTGGTAATGCGCCTTTATCTCTTCATCAAAGACAACGGTTGTAACAACTGTCCCCGTTTCCTCAGGCGGGGCGGGGAAATGAAAAGCTCGATTTTAATAAAAGGATCCTCAGCTATCATGCTCCTTCTTGTTCAGCCCGCTACATTCCTTCGCCTGGGATTTGTGGGCTGCTCTTTTTGCTTGCCGTCTCGGATCCCCGTCTGCCTGTCTGCTTTTTTTTATTTTCAAAAACATGTTTCCATCTCAGCTGTGACTCTGCCCTCACTGCGCCAGACATCAGGACCACCTGTGCTTCATACAGAACAGACTGGTGATGACAAACAAACGCTGTGATCCCTTATTGAAATTAACTCATTAACCGAATCATTCATTCCATTACTAATCTTGAAGGGGAGACGGTGTAATCATGATCTCTTAGTGCAAAGGCAAGTGCAACTGAATGCAAGGAAACTGTCATAATATCAAAATTTTCATTAATTTTTTACTCAGTTAAAGAAATTACTCAGGTCAGGAGTGAACGCTCATGACCTGAATAGCACAGGGGGTCTGAGGTCAGCTGTGTGTCCGGCTTCAGCTCAGCAAGCGAAAAATAGTTCCATATTTTCACTCCTGGCATCAGTTTCGACAATCGGTTTTTGGACGGGGAAGGTGTCTGACGTCAAACTGTTGGAAGCGGCCGCCGTGTGTTTGATTCCTTTTGAATTTTGATTAGAGCCGGACTGCAGCTGTCCGCTCCACTCCCCTTCCTCCTCCTTTTTCACGGCTCCAGTCTGTGTGTGCACGAGCTCCCTGGAAGTGACGCTGATATGGAGTTTCACAGCTTAATAGAGTCATTTGGTGAGAGTGTGATCACTGAGAGGCTCCTAACATGACACGCTGGGTAAAGTCAGCATCATCCTGTCTCTCATTGGCTGCTCTTCCTTTCACTCTCTCTGTTTTCCTTCCCATCTCACCCGTTCTCTCGCCCTTTTTTTTTTATTATTCTCATTTATTCTCTCTTCCAAAGCCTCTCCCTGTTTCATTCTTCTCTCTCTCTCTCTCTCTTTCTCTCTCTCTCTCATACTGTATATTGATCTGTGCGCTGACTCCCACACGTATCTATGCAGATGAGGCCTCAGGGTGCTCTGGATACCCCAGCTGTGCACCGAGATCAATCACTCAATCACAACATTAACCCCCCCGGGGCGCAAACACACAGTCGTGATGTGCGCCGGCGCCCACATACATGTGCACACACACACACACACACACAGTCAATGGAAAAAGAACACGTTTGTAATGTATGTGTGCATTCAAGTGCCCACACACACAGATGCATCCAGCCACAAACATTTATGCTTGTACATACATTCAATCGGGGAAAACACACTCACACACACACACTCACACATACACACACACACACGTCCCGTGGAGAGGATGAATCGTCATGTTAAGCGGTGCTGACAGGCCTGCTGGGTAGTGTGTGAGAGGCTCTCTGGGGAGGGTGTTTACCCGTTCCGGGCGAATCAGTTTGGAACAAACCACCTTGTGTTCTCCCCTCACACACATTACTGGCTGGGCAGAGCGACCTTACACACACACACACACACACACACAAACACACACACGCAGACATCATGGAGACATACACAAATACATGAACATGCACATGCCCTCACAAATAAATTATAAACAACATAAACAACTGCACACTATCAGACATACATGCATACAGGCACACACTGGTGCACACACACACACACACACACACACACACACACGGACACGCGCGCTCAGTGTCCAGGAAGGGAAAGCCTGCTTTTGCCAAATGACTGCAGGACACACACCAGCAAAACAAAGGGCAAGTCAAATACACTCACTACATGGATGACTGGTGTGAGCCAACTCCAGGCTGGACTTTCTTTTTTTTCTGTGCGCAGACGAGCCTGAAAACCGCTGAAGGAAGGCTGTTTGTTTTGAGTCGGACGCAGACAGTGATAGAATGCACAGAGAAGCATGTTTGCCTTTATATTTTGTCTGTTTCTTTTTGCCCTTTTCCCACACTCTTTCACCCGAAACTTTCTATACCCCTCCTTCCATTTCATTTATTTTTTTCGACCCCTCCCAGGCGCTATCATGACAGCGCTGTTTTTGTTCCACTTCCTCTCTTTTATACAACGATTTCCTTGAGACAACAGTACAGCAGGAAATATATGTGCGAAAAGTGGCAAAATGAGAATCTCCCTTTAGAAATCCGAGTAGTGTCAAAAAGGCTGAAATGTGATTTGAAAAAAATCACGTCCCTGTCTACATTATTCTCTTCCTCTGTTTCTCCCCTCTCTCTCTCTCATAAGTTCATTCTCGACTTTGTTTTCATCCAGAGGCCTCTCACAGACAGACGAGAAAAGGTGGGAGGGAGAGGAAGAGAAATAAGTTCAGGAATCAGACGCTGGGGGGAAGGGATGGGAGGAAATTAAAGGGAAGAATGAAGGAAACAAGGAGTTACAGAAATGTTGGGAGAAATAACACGAGAACAGGTGGCCAGCTGGCTGTGGAGACCAGGACACGACCAGCGCGTGTGTGTGTGTGTGTGTGTGTGTATGATCATTCAGGAGTATGCACCCTCATTGTGTTACAAAACCACCAGCAATTTGAGTCGAAGCTTGTGTTAACCACACACACATACACACAAAATATCCCTCATCTGCTGATGAACTTGAATGTAAAGAAAACAATCTGCAGACTGACTGCAATAATTGTGCTCATCAACATGCAGCTGGACCAGCTCTCCACCAATGAGTGGACAGAGTCAAAGCGATGCAAGGTGTGGTGAAAAAAAAGGGTGGCAGGTGAAGTTTTGAAATTTCCCCACTTATAGTTGAATAAAAAAACAAAACAAAAAAACGCTTTCTGCTTCTGTTTGGGGAGTTTGGATAGTTGTGTTGTTTTCATGATTTGCTGTGCAGAAACTCAGCTGTGAATTGTTTAGCTGCCTCCTCCTGAACACAATTCATACCTCACTCCGATTACTCAAAACTGCAGTTTGCACGCACTTTCCAATAATCATGTTTCTCCAGTAGAAATGTAGTTGTGTTACCCAGATATCTCTTAACCCTTTGGCGCATAGCGGTCACTACAGTGGACAGCTGTTTTAAAGTCATTTCTCCTAAATGCAATGGTTTCTATGGTGGAATTGCATATCAGCTGATAGAAATGCTCTCTGCTGCTCCCCTCCATTGAGGTTTATGCAGAGACTGTCAATTCTTGTTGCTGAAAACATATTAATACTAGTATCATGACATGGTAATACCAGTCCTGCATCCTTAAAGAAGTATGGAGACTCACAAAAGTGTTCATGCCCGAAGAAGAGTAAAAACACATAAGAAAAAAAATCTTGACTCAGGCTTTCACAATTCATGCATCAAAGGGTTAATCCCTTCCTGTGATTATGAAAACTGTCTTTTTTTGTTTGCCTGGCATTCAAGAAATCAGGTAACTGCCCATACGTGGCGAATGAATGCCGAGTTTTGTCATCCACTGGCTGCTTTGCTCCTCACATTCGCCCCCACGAGACCCCGTGCGAAGCGAGGATAATTCTGTTCTTTAACGAAAACTCATCTGAAGTCATGCATTCTGTAAGCTGCCGGTGAAATCGCTTAATTAGGAAGATCGCTTTTGGCCAGCCGAACTGTTTGGACTGTGTTATTTCGCATCTGAGCACCGACTTTGCCTGGAGACGCGAATTGGCCATTCTCGAAGGAAACGTAAGTCCATGATTGCAAACAGGAGTGTAATTCACAGTCACTCACTTATCACACTGTGTAGAGGGTGAAGCAGGCTTATGCGTTGTTAACAGGCAGCCTTGCTCCCCAGCATGTAGCGTACGTCGACAGACTGAGGGTCAAGAGTTTGAGATCCAGTTGCTTTCCGCAGGTTGTCACCATGCGCAAGACAAAATATAGCATGTGTGAAATATGGAGAACAGTTAAAACAAATAGAGAAACTCATCCAGAGGGAGGCAAAGGGTGGGAACGGCACACTTTACTGTACAAACACACACACACACACACACATGCCTGTACTGTATATCCACATTCCCATGTGCGCAGGCAGGCACCCACACACTGATAAACAGGCAGACAGCAGAGATGCATGATCACACACACATGTTAATGCTAAACTCAAGGGGGAAGGATGGAAGGAGAGGAGAGGGGGAGACAAAAGCACAGGAAAGGGAGGAGAGCACACTATAGCTGATCCGTCACGCCAAAATATACACGTGTGCACATGTTCCCATGTCTACTGTATGAGAGTGTGTGACATGAATAAATATTACACACATGTGGAGACGGCAGAAGAAATGGACTGTGGATCGGCACATGTTGTGTCTACATCAATGTGTGTGTGTTACATCAATCATCATTACATAAGGGCCTTCTCAGTGTTTTTGCAAATTGGAAATCTTGGGTGTTTAGGCCGATGCTCTTATCCAAAGTGCAAGCGAGACTTTGGGCAAACTCCTTTTCAGTTCACTCAGATCAGGAGGTGTAATTCCTTAAAAATTCAAAGCTGGTAAACAAGGATCTGTTGACTCTTCTCTTGACAACAAAACAAAAGGAACGACCTTCCCACTCCACTGAGAATAGCAGGGAACCGCCCCTTTCTTCCTAGACTTCTTCATACCCCCTCTGCTTTACTCACTCATAACTACCTCTCTCCTTTGCATTTGTTTTATCTCCTTATTGAGCAATGCACTCTTGCATGATAACAGGAATACTGTAAGGGTACCATGACCCTTCTGACCCTTGACCTCCACTTGTGCATTTGTTGTACGTTGCTTAGAAGTGTTTCATAAACACCTAAAAATGTACTATGTAAAGAAACTAAAAACCACGTCTCTAACCCGATTACGGATACTCTCAGTGACTTGAGAGTGAACTGACCTCGACCCTGGTGGAAAGTCAACATTGAAATATCATCACAGTTACCTGCCAGCAATGCCTGTTCAAATATTTGAAGTATTACTGCATTAAGCAAATGTGAAAATGAAAAAAATAATAACATGAACACACAAAGTGCGTGTCCATATCTCCAGATCTCTCTGTTTGTCTTTGTCTGTTTTACAGTAGGGCTTTGTCCACTGTCCCAGCTCACAATAAGTAGGCACAGCCATGCATTGGACTGCCATGACGTAACATTTAATGCTCCTGCATACACTTGCACATGCACACACAGGCACGCATGCATGCACACACACACACACACACACACACACACACACACACACACACACACACACACACACACATACTCAGTGCAGCTCCTTCAATGTGTCTGTTGTTTTGTTCTGGTGCTGGTATGTGTGGAACCGGGTGACACCACCACACGGGTCATCTCACTGCTGTGGATGCGGGGTTGCTGGTGCTGGAGTAATTGGACTCGACCACAAAGAGATGAGTTCCCTCCAACTCTGTGCTCTCCTCCCCTCCCTCCCCCTCCATCTGCGAACAATGAGCTGGTCTGACTTTACAGGCATGAAGTCTTGAATGAGCTTCAGTTCTAGTTCAGCGGTCTACAATAATCATGATGTACTTCACAGTCGGTCCACCACAGAGACGAAAAATGAGCGGAATACAGTTTCGGCTTAACTGTGATCGCTCTGCTATAACGTTTTGCGTTCAGTGCAGTGGAATGATAGAAAAAAAAAACATTTGTTGTAACATCTAAACCCCCTGTCAGTCAAAACTCTTGATTTTTTGCGCTATAAACACATCACGTTTTCTAGGCAAAATGAAACAAGCAATGAAACAGCTGAGCCAAATAAAGCTGTTTCCTGACTGGCATTCCCTAAGTGAAACTCGAGTGGGTTTATTCTGTTTCTGTAATTAAGAGTTTTGTACCAAAATGTGAAAAATGTCCCACTGACTCTTATTACTCTGGACAATGTGTCAAGAGTACAGTTTTTATGAGCGCTTACAAAATTATCTGCAGCAAACCTCACTACATTGTAAAGAATAGTAAGTGACAGGTCTTTGGCCGGTGATATGAATACTTACGTGTGCAGAATGAAATCTATACATACAAGATGTTTATGGCAAGGTAAAGCTGTTCTTTCTGAAATAGGTCTTAGGTAGGATGCATGCCATAGATATCTGGATATCTTTAACAAAGAGCAATGTGTGTCCACACTTCATATTCTGAAATGTTTCCTCAGAATACATCTGGCGCAGTGTGAGTGAGGACACAGATTCCCAGAGAATAGGACTTTCAGATGAAGAACGTGCCCTTTCAATTTCTACTTCACTGAAAAAGACAAAGCAGGTCTATTTTCCTCCAGTGTTTGAAAGTAAACAGGCCTGTTTGTCTGTCCATGAGACAGGCAGACAAAAGCAGCTTCAACAATCGAGATCCTGATAATGGCCTTTAATAGCCACAAAGCTCAAAGGTCAAAGTTCAAGAAAGGCAATGGCTGCTTTCCAGACTTCAACCTTCAACTTATTTCAGGTCGTGACCTTAGGGCTGAATGCGCACTACAACATGCTGATCAGATTTAACTGCAATTAGACTGATCTGTCCTGCACAATTCAGTCAGACATGGATCAACAACCCACCTCAGAGTGTTGTTCAAAGATTTATGTCATGTTAGTCCACATGTTAGCTACCTTATTAACACCATGGAGGACAGGGGACCTCCAGTGCCAGCTTTATCCATAGTCCATAGCTTCACACATCCATAGTCATTATTATACACTGCTTGTTTGGTAGAATCACCTGACTTTTCTATGAAATAGGCCTGTGACAAGTGACACCTGTGACCTCTTGTTGACCTTGCCTTAAAAATACACAGCATCAGTATAGGAGAGATGTGAGAGACATTCAGAGGACAGTTTTAAGAATGATGCTTAAGACCAAAGCCCAACATGGATTGTATAAAAGGCATTGAAACTCAATAGTAGGAAGCTAAGTGGAAATGGAAAAACAATGACGCCAGTGCCAGGGCAAGGATGAGTATCTGAACAGGCTCAAAGCCAGAGTAGAACAGACAAAAAAATACACACCACACTGCCTGTCAGGTCCCATTACAGTCTGCTGTCCATTTACTCTCCGCCTTCCCCTCCCGCCCTGCCTTTGTCAGGGTGAAGTATCTGGATAACTGCCTCTGTGCCCGCTGTGCCCAACCTCCCCTGAGCATGGCACCGGCTACTTCCTGGGAAGTTTCAGTCTTGCAGTCATGCAGGTGTAGCGGCCACAGGGTTAGCGAGAAACCATGAGGTGGCTGGCACACAGGAACTGCGCCACTTTGCCAACCTGCTAACCTCAGGTATGCACAACTGGCGTTGGTGCCAATGCATGGTGGTGCCAACTTGGCGCCGGCCCCAGGAGATCTGAGGTAATACCCCTGGTGCTGGCTTCCCCTCAGCCACGACAAGACCTTGCATGACTTGAACACACCACAATCCAAGGCGAGCTATCTGACACGTCAACCGGAGCTCACCACAATGAAGCCACACCAAAAGGGGTGAAAAATGCATGGAGATCTGCTGCTGCCCTGTGGCTTCAGAGCAGCGAGTCAGGGAAGCAGGAAGGATGAGGGAGGAGAGCAGAGAAAAGGATGGTGAAAGAAGGGATAAATGTATGTGGTCTAGGTAAATGTATGGCTTCTAACTGGGTGGATGTGTTTGTTTTTCTGACAGCTCCCAGCTCCTGCTGTCAGATGCTGGAAAGTAACAGGGTAAAAATGTGCAGACTAGAGTGATGAAAAAAAAGACAGAGACAGAGGGGAGGTACCAGCCTGGGATAACTACTTAATTAACTGCAGTTTCAAGAGGTTTTGGTGATATTTCTGAAAAGCACCCGGCAGCTGATTTCAGCTTCGTCCTCCTACCCTGGGAAGAATGTGAGTGCATGCTGCGGCCACACGCCTCAGATCTCACACACACTCAGAGGCTTTGGGTTGTCGGAGAACTGGGAGGGGGAGGCAGGAGACAGAGCAGCCTGCCTAGAAAAACACCAGGCGCAGGAAATACAGTTTTTATGGCTGTTTCACAGACACCGCGCCGCATTACACATGCAAGAATCAGCAGAAAGACATGAGGAGGCAAAGGTGGATGAATCAAATACAAACAGGACATGGACAAAGAAAAATGTGGGAAGAAGTAAGCAAGAACACAAATGGAGACTTACAGCCAAGGCTATTGTAAAATAAACACACATGGTTACTTTACACAGGCTATAAATGATATGCATATTATGTAAACACACACCTGTGCAACAGTTAACTCAGATGATATTGGTGGGATGTTATAACACACAAACACACATGTGACAACAGTTGACCAAAAATCAGTACCACCAACTGAGGCTGATAATGAATAATACGTTGTTGGGAGCAGTTTGATAGGTGGAGAAAATATTCATTTAAAAAAAATAATCATTTATTGAACCTGTGTTCCTTATATTTATTTATTTATTACCGTGGCGTTAATTCAGTACAGGAATAACAAACCACTAAAGAAGCTGTTGCAGTCAACCATGCTGCCGCCGCGTGCACTGTCAAAACAAAAACAAACCATGGCGCTCCTCCCCTGCCTTGGCATCACACCGGGCCGCTATGCAGCGCCTCCTCCCAGTGTGTGGGACTGGAGAGAGGCGGACCTGGCGCCCGGCGCGCCTGCCAGCCAGGTGAGAGGAGGAGTGGACAGGAGGTGCGGAAAGACGGAGTCAGGAAAGTTTGTTTACCTGCCTGGTGAAGAGGATGGCGGCGTCGTGGTGATGCTGGTGGTCGTCGTCCAGCGGGTTCTGCTGGTTCTGCCACTTGCAGAAGCTCTTGAGCGTGGCCGCCGCGTTCTTGGACACCTCGAGCCCCTTCTCCTTCTCCGTGATCGTGGTCACCTTCACCACCGACAGCCGGATGGGGTTCTCGATGCTGGCATGCCCGTACAACTTGGAGGCAATAGAGGCCAGCGTGAGCAGGTAGTGGTGCAGGTCCTTGCCGTACTTTTTGGTCATGGAGTCGTCCGCCACCAGAAGCAGCTCCACGTGTCTGGCGCGGGACACCGACCTCTTGCGCCGCTTGCCGGTCGCCAAAGTGGTGGCTTTGGCGAACCGGCTCCACCAACCCCTCCCTTGCGCGCCGTCGTGCTCCTCCTCTGTTAGCGTGACCCCCTGCCTCCTCCGTTTATTACCCCTTCCGCGACCTCTCCGCCGGCGCTTCCCTGCGGCATCCCTGCGTCCCCTGCGCCCATCGCGCGTCCCGCAGCTCTCGCGCCCCTCGCGCATGGCCTCGAAGCTGAAGCTCTCACGCGTGAACAAGTGGAGCGCGCTCTCCGCGTCCTTGTCCTGCAGGGCGCGCACGTCGTGCTCGTGTCCCTTCGCCCTGATGATCGGCGTGATCGTGTATCGCGCGTGTTCCACGGCGAAGAAGCCCTCGAGACCCCCGCCGCAGAGGTTGAAGACGGCCAGGGACTCGGGGTTGGAGTCCACTGTCCCCCGGTAGACGCACTCCCGGTGCAGAGGCGCAGGGCTCTTCCCCATCACCGCAAGCACATACTGGGGGCTGAAGTGATGCGACAGCAGCGCTTCGTCCCTCTCCATGTCCAGCTGAAAGCGGCTCCCATCCAGGTACACTAGGTAGCCCACCTTCCCTCCCCCGTGGTAAATCCGGTCAATGGTTCGCACGACCCCCTCTGTCCTCCGGGCAGGTGTGAGAAGCGACCCGTTGGCAGGTGGAGGAGGAAAGAAATCCTGGAAAGTGGATAGCCCGGCTCCCTGATCCAACTTGACGACGCACAACAACAGTAGCCGAAACCACAGCATGCCCCCGGCCAGAGCACCAAAGAGCCGCACCATTGTTCATTCCAGCGCGAAAAACATCTATATCCCCTTTAAAACAACCAAGTCGGAGAAACAACTTTGCGTGCAGTGTGCTCCACCGAAAAGCGCATCCTCCCGGTGTCCAAACCCCCCATGAAAAGTATTGCAACAAACATCCGAGTCGACAAAAGCATTTGCAGAAAAATGGAAAAATGAAAGAAGAAAAAGCAGCAGCAGAGAGAGAAAGACAGAGAAAAGAGCAGAGGGGGGAAACAGTGGTGCAGGCTTGAGAGCGGTGAGCTGAACTTGGAGAACAAAAACACAAAGTTTGCTCTTAATAGGACCCGGAGAGAAAAAGTCCTGCCCCCTTTGCGCTCAATCACCACTCCTCCATCTCTCTCTCTCTCTCTCTCTCTCTCTCTCTCTCTCTCTCTCACTCTCCCTCTCTCTCTCCCTCAAATCAAAGTAAAGTCAAGTGCTGGAGGAGAGAAACCCGAACAATGCTGTCACTAGAATATTTCCCATTGCCTCAGCAAAGGAGAGGGAGGCCCCTTATGCTTTGTGTGAGTGCACTTCAGTCTATTCACAAAGCCTCCAAATCATCTTGACAGAGAAAGAGACCTCCTGTAAAAAAAAAAAAAACGCCAGTTATTTCTCTCTGTCAAAGTGCCCTGGAGCAAGAACCTCCACCTGCCCATTCACTGTAAAGTTACTTGGAATAAAAGTGCTCACTAAATGCCTCAAGAACAATTGTTACATGAAGAATGACACCCCCCTTTCCCTCTGTCTTCTAGTCTATTTCAGGTAGTCACTGTTACATGTAAAAAGTTGCAGAACAAAATGCACTAACTTCCTAAACAGCCCAGTGCTGTAACTCCCAGGACCAACACCATTTATCTCAACTGGGAAACTGGCAACCCATTAAAAACTGGTCTGTTATTTTTACTCTTTGCCACTTTGACTCTTTTAATAATTGAAGGAGCAAGTCCAACAGACTTTGAGCAACTGGAAGGGAATAGATAATTTATGGCCACTCCAGAATAGGAACTAGGGAGTTCACCATTCCTGTGTGAGACTTTTAATGGTGTGTGTGTGTGTGTGTGAAAGAGAGAGAGAAAGAGAGAGAGAGCAGGAGATAGAGTCTGTGCATACAGTAGGTTCTGTAGTCCTGCACTTGTGTAAGAGAAAGAAAAAGTTTGTGTGTGTGTGTGTGTGGAAGCTGCAGGTGTGTGTGAGTATGTGTGGAGGTGTCTGGAACTGCCCTGGGAGCTGTCTTGACTATTTATTGTAGCTTAAGGGAAGTGTGTGTGGCGGTGCCAAAGGGATGTCGTACTTGTGTTTGGAGGGATTTAGCCATGCATACCTCACTGGAGCGCTCTCTCTCTCTCTCTCTCTCTCTCTCGCTCACTCTCACACACACACACACACACACACACACACTACTTACTCACAGGGCAGCAACTACAGGACAGTTTGTAGTGACTCTTAAGACTTCCAGGACTGTGCTCATTCACTCATGCTGAGTCACCTAATAGCTCTTACCAAGGACCAGAGATTCTCAACCTGGGGGTCGGGATCCCACAGGGGATTACAAGAAAATTAAGGGGGTCCTGGGATAATTTAAATGGTAGGAAAACACATATTTCTATTATACAAATTTACTATCTTGTCTATTTTTTGGGGGGGGATTTTTTCCTTCCTGTGAAGCACTGTATAGTTCTCAGTCTCCAGGCCTCCTCTGATAAATAATGTAATGAAACAGCCTGAAAAGGAAAAAACATTCTTTAAACTATTGACCATTTTACATATTTAGCCTGTGACTGGAGGTTGTGCAGAGGCATCGCTTCTTTTAAAGGGGCAAATGCCGAATCGATTGAGATCCACTGCCTTAGCACCATGGGAGATTTTACTGTGAGACTGTGTGTGAAGACGGAGGGCTCTCCTTGTGGGTGCTCACACTCACTCACACACACACACACACACACACACACACATAATTGGCCACCCCACGCAGAACTTGAGAACTCCAAGCTGCTATTACATTTCAACTATGCTGCGTCAAACGGGTGAGAGCCCATGTACTGTAGGCTCTCCAAAGCGCTGCACTAATCCAAAGCCCCACTACGTGACTGAAGCTGAGCAGTGTGTGTTGGTAGAGCGGGCTGGTGCAGGGATACAGCCAGTGGGAGTGAGTGTGTGTGTGTGTGTGTATGTGTGTGGGGGCGAGCATGGAAGTGCGGCCAAAACGGTACACCATGTGCTGCCACCGTAAAGCCTCGGCACCCCTCTCCAATCCCAGCGTGGTTCAATCCACACATGAAGCATCCCACACCACAACCGCCGACTCACACACATCCATCCTGCGCTGAAAAGAGCCTCCACAAAAAAACAAAACAAAACAAAAACATAACAAAGAAAAAATGTCACTTGACACCCCCCCACTGCCTCCCCTCGTTGAACATGGACATGTTGCGTGTGTGTAGTAACACTATCTTCACAGTGATGTAAGAGAGAGAGCCCTCATCTCCCACTGCCTGCTGATGTGTCAGCACTGATACACCCCCCTCACACACACACACACACACACACACACACACACACACACACACACATATACAGATGTCCAGATGGTGACCAATGCAGAGTGGATCCAGTGTCGGGGTGAACTTATGTCCAAAACACCCTGCTGTTATGCAACAAGAGGTGAAGATCCCCCCGATACTCTTTTTTCGTCTCTGTCCGGTGCCTCATCTCCAACCTCCCCCAGGCTGTTCTCCTTTTCAGCAAACTGTCAGGTGTATTACCTGCAGTAAAAGACACCCATAAAGACCGGGCAAACCAGAGCTGTGTGTGAGAGAGGATGTTTGCTCAGGACAGTGTAATGTCAGACGGTGTGTGTGTGTGTGAAAGAGACTGATTTTGGGTGATGCAGAGAGTATCCAGTGTCCTAAAGGATACAGGATATGTGTTTGTGTCAGAAGGAGATTGTTTGTCCTAGTATCGAGGAGAGGGAATCTCTGCCTAGTGGGGCTTAAGATGTTGATTTGTAGCAGTTCTGATGTATTATATAAATTCTGCACCTAATGATTTCCTACTGCAACAAGAAAAAAAAAATCTGGCAGACGAGATAACTTTTTCATATCATCTTCATAGAGTCTGTCTTATTATGCAAGGGAGTTTCCTGGTAGCATTTCTAGGACACATCCTAGTTAAGTTCCTAAGTTTGGCTAAATTTTAAGGGCACATGAAATGGTTCCTCTGCTGCGTAAGATGTTGTTCATGAGCATACGTCAAGCTGAAAACTTTGGTTGTGGCCTACATTAATATTACTTGCCTCGCACAGCCACGAGTTATCCTACCAGAAGTAGCCGAATGCCGCGGTCACGTCCTCATCAGATGGAGTGGAAGCTTTTGGGGCAGCTGTTTTGAAATGTCACAACTGGGACATTTTGTGTTAAATATAGAATACCAGTTTAACTGGCTTGATTGTAGGACTTGGTGGGGTGTTCATATGCACCTCCAGCTGGGAAACTGGACTATACAGAAGCTGACATTACTTTTACATAACTTTTTTACGTTGTAGTTTTGTGATTTGGGTGACTGACAGTGACACCTCCTCGTTAGGTTGTCTAAAGTCATGTAAGCTTACGTTACTGGAAAGAAGCATTCCTGACCAGATACCAAGGTGATAGGAAACTTCACTGCAAATAAGAGATATTATTTGCACATTGCACTGCATGGCACCCCTTAGACTTTTTGGCCCTGAAAGTAAGAAGTCTCAAACCATATGAGAACTTCCAGTTTTTACTGACAAGTGTACAACAGCGAGGATTTTTAATCCATGTGGTGAGAAGCAGTGCAGCTGCAAACTGAATGGCGCAGAGCCTGAGAAAAATCAGGCAACTTTCCACAGCATTTCAGTGTCTTTCAGTGCTGTGCGCGTACACAAACAACTCACACACATACTTCGGCTCTCATCCCGAAAACGTTCTTCCTCTCTTTCTCTCTCTCGCTCCTCTCCTCCTTTTCTCTCCCTCCCTCTTCCTCTCTCCTCTTTTGAATCTCACACACTCAACCCATTGGATCAGTTTTAATCCCTATCATCTGAAACAGAGATGCATGCCAAGGGAACCATATGGACATAAACCACCACCCCCCCGCCTCCATATCCACACACACACACACACACACACACACACACACACACACACACACACACACACATATACTGATGTTTTACACATAACACACGTTCCACCAACACACACACACTCCCTACACAGATAATGCCCAATTACACAGTAACCCGGATCACACGTGCAAGGCAGGGCGCATACAATATTTGCGCGCCACCAAAACGTGTGCGTGCGCCCGCGTGCCGAGCCACGTGCGTGAAACCAACCCATTTCCTACGGTGGCTGGGAGGGGAGGGAATCCAATAGGGCTAATTGACTCCCGAGCCTTTTACATAACCGCCAGGCTCTAAGTGGTGGTGTCAGAATTCCCCCAAGCGCTGCATCTCTCTCTCTCTCTCTCTTCATCTCCATGACTCCCTCCCTCTCCTCCTCCTCCTCCTCTCTGCACACACACTCTCCATCCCTCTCTCTCGCTCCATCGCTCCCTCCCTCCTTTCCTTCCTCTTTTCCGTCATCCCTCATCCTCATCATCATCTCCCTCTTCTCCCTTCATGGATACAAAACCAGCAATTCCCATCAGGCTGAAAAAGCTGCAGATAAAGGATAAAGGGAATGGTGATCACAGCACTTGTTCGTAGGACGGTTAAACGGCTAGTGGGGTGTGTTTCAGTGTGTGTGTGTGTGTGTGCACCCTGGATAAATATCGCCTCTCTCGTCTTTCTCCCTTGCTTATTTCATTCTTTAGTTTTTGTTCCAGCTCTACATTTCACTCGTCTATACAACTACTCACACCCTCTCTTCCCTTCATTTCTTCTCTCTCTCTCTTTCTCTATCTCTGCAGAAAGCAGGTGTGCTCTCAGCATCCATCTGTTACCATGATGGCGAGGGAGACAGGCAGTGTCCCCTGGGTGACAGGTAGCCTCAACCACAGGTATTCTCTATGGGGAAATACACACACACACACACACACACACGCATACACACCACAGCTTCTCAATCAGATTCGCATGTCTCATGAAAGAAATCAACACAGCCAAACACAAGCATGTTTTATACTTAATGCATATATATGTATTTTTTTTCATTTAGATAAGAAAATAATACACATACAATCCCATTTAAAAATAAAGAACCATATCCAAATATGGCCTAGTAAACAGAGGTGACAGAACACTTGCATCAACTTAAAAATAAATGAAAACCTTTCAATAACTCGGTGTGTTTGCGTCTGTGTGCCAGCGACTCTGGATGGGTGGGGTGTTTGCACTTCTAGAGCAGCTCGATTGGTTTCCACTGTGCTGCCAGCCAAGCTTAATTAATCTCAGTGGAGTGTCTGAAAGGACTTCAGTTATATTTTTATAATTGACTCAGGTCCGAATGACAGTGCACCAGAAAACAGTATTTTCAAGTTACCACAGAAAGTATATTAAACACATCACGCTTGCTCAAAAGATATATATATATTTTTAAATTGTATTCAATTGTGTTCGATTGTACCCTGTATTTGAGCATATTAGCAGTATGTTTATCCCAAAATCAAAAGTCAGCATTGAGTATTGTTCATGTTGGGTAATACAGCAAGGACAGAATTATAGCAGATGAGTAATGATTATTCAAAACCCCTTCTCCAAAATTAAGAAAAAAAAAAAACAGAGTAACATATGGTATGGAATGTTGTTAATTTATTTTGACCTTTTAACAAAATTTCAAATGAGACATTTGTTAAATTTAGAGATTCACTTTCATTCACTTTGATAAAAATATAGTGCTGTGGATCTAAGAGAGAAAAAAAGTAAATGGATTATGAAATTCTTCTGCATTCAGACAACATCTAAGAGAAATACTTGTGTTTGATCAGATGAAGGGATTACCGTCCAGTGGTGAAATGGCTTGTTTCACTTCAAATCAACAAACCTCAAAGTACAGACAAATATAACAGCGCAATTTTAGGCATGATGCTTTCTTTTAAACATTAATACCTCTTCAGTAACACCTTCATTTCTTCTTTACAAATCTTGCCATTGCTTAAAGTGCCATCTCTGATTTGAGGTTGAGGAGACATTCAATGAACATTGTCTCACAGTGCTACCCTACAGGTTTACATTCAACATGTTACAGCTGACCCTGCACTGCAAAGTCCTCTACAAACAGGAATCAATTTGTCGGAGTGTCAGATGTGCTATTTAGTGTGAAAGCTGAATTCATCTGTGTGTGAATTCAATCAAAATTTGAGTTTTTTTTTAACACAGCAGGAAGAACATCTGCTGGTGGCCATTAAATCATGTATTTTTGTAACAGAACTGAATAAAACAATTCAAACACACTTGATTGCATGGGCCCCAGCTCGATTTGGACTGCATTTACTACAGTGTATAGACACATGCTCATTGCCATAAGTGCACTTCTAGGACAGCGACTGGCACAAAACAAACAATGGAGGCGCCAACTCTGTCGCAAGATTTTCCGCTGCTTTGTGCATAGAAAGATGTTTTTCTAATGGAGAGAACGGATGACTGAAGAGCCAAATCACTTTTATCAATTACTTTAAAGTTAAGTGCACAACATCAGTATTGGCAGTGAAAAAGTGGTATTGTTGCACCACAGCAACAAAACCCTTGTTTTGCATACAAACAGCAACATAGGAAACATCTGTTTTGGACATAAGGCATGTTATGAACCATTGAAACTGTATGGTATGGCTACCACAGAGGCCAGGAGCTGAGGTGAGGGTACAGACATAATGTTGGGTTGAATCAGTGTAAAAAATACATGTCTGACTCATAGAGTCATTTTGCATGATACCTGCCACTCGAGCAGAATGGCAGATATGTTTTATGGAGAGATGCTCTAGCTAAGCAGACATATTAACACGTCAGCAGAGAGACACTTGTCTCTTGCTTGCAGGTTCCCATTGGAACCACATTAATAGATCAATAGCGAACCAGTTTTTAACATCTACTTGCTGGGCCAACACGTTTAAATGATCAAAAATTATGACATTGTAGTTCTAACCGGTAAAATGAGCAAATGGAGTTAGCTCTGCCCATTTTCTTGAATGGCATCTGTTTATCTGAGATCTGAATAGACCTGTTAAGCAAACAGTAATTAAGCATGTATCACATTATATATATCTATATATATCTATATCTATATCTATATATCTATATCTATATAGATATATAGATATATATCTATATATATGTATAAAAACTGTGTAAGTCCATTAAAACCACTTCTCTGAGGTATACTGATATGAAGAACATCTTTGGTTCACAGTAAATACATTGACACAAATGACTGCCTTGCTCTGTGCGATGCTTTTAAGAATATGGCTCTAAAATAAATTCATTCAGGTAGTGAATAGTAAAAAAGAAGTTGGAGATTTTTCAGAGACCACTGTTAAGATCGAAGAGTGTGTGCTGTTCCAAAAACTGACCCTAGTACCTGATAGCAGTTCATCAGAATAGAGAGTGAGACAGGTCCTGAAGGAAAAGAAACGACCCTTGACAGGTCGCACCGCTGCTCTCCTTTGCCACACCTGATTGGCTGGGGAAAATCCTCTGGGACGGCGTCGCTGAGTGTAATCAGGTCATATGAGCCTCAATGAGGTCTGTGATTGGTTCCTTGGGCTTATCGGTCAGTGGCAGGGTAAGATCGAAGGAGGGAGACGATTTGCCGGGGGGGAGGAAGTCCTCGTCAGGGCTGCACAGGCGACGGAAGCGCTGCAGGGTCACCGGGTCAAAGTTAGTCAGTGTTTCATGGAGCATCGCTTTACTTCAGAGCACTGAACTCATTCAAGCATTACAGCTGATCGATTCACTCAGCTGATAGCGTCAGTGGCTCATTGGCAATCAGCCTATTGGCCAAGACGACTAGTTATCCAAATACATTCATTCCAGCGGTCAACACTGTCGTTATAATCTCTCAGTTTCTGACATTCTGCTGATTTCATTCCATGCCAGTCTTGCAACTCCCTTTCATCATGTTGCCAAGCTATGATTTTACCATGACCACTGCTAAATTTCTGTACAGCACTTTTGTCAACTTTGGTTGTTTTTAAATGCGCTTTATAAATAAATTTGATACTTTGACTGTTATGTTTCAATGTGTGGGGGCCAATACTGCTCCCAGCGGAATTGCTATTGCTCAATAAATGGTTAATTCCTTCAAATAAGTCTAAAAAACAACTAAAGCATTTTCAATGCTACATTCAGCACTGGGCAAAGACCCCACGTTAGCCTTGAACTTACACCTCTGTTAACTCTGTGGGCTTACAGTCGTTTCACACTTACAACTTAAAATATGGGATGGCCCCACCCTTATCCCAGGGCTTAGTAGGCCTTATTCCAGACCAGCTTTTCGAGGGTATCCCCAAAAAGTCAAGGTTAAGGTCTGCAGAGTGAATCAAGTTCAGTATGAAAGCAATGAAAGGTTGTTGTTTAATCAAAACTGTGCTAAAAATGTTAGGAAACACAAGTGTGAAAGGGGCTTAAATGTCCTTGCCCATCTGAACAAGTCTTTGATTCTAGTAGTGAGTCTTACAAATCTTATTTTTCTTGAAGCAGGCGTCACTTTCTTGATCCCGCGGCCTTACTTTACCTTTGTTTCAAAATATTGACATTTTTAAGACTTAACACTAGATCCAATGCTAATAATGTGGACAGCTGGTTTACAGCGTCCAAGACACTATTTTGATTTTTCTTCCCTTTAGAAGCATATGTGCATGTATGAGTAAACCCGATCCATCCATGAAGTTAGTTTTCCAACATCTTTAGTACCATAAATGTATTTTTTGAAGTGCTACTAGAATGATGAACTGGGGTGTGTGTTCTCTAACCTGCAGAAGGGTCCCTGGGGTGGTGGCTAGGGCGTAGATGGCCCAGATGGGAAGCAGGGAGACGGAGGAGAGGGTGAGCACCCATCCCAGGGTGGTGGCCCAGCCTGGAGCAATCAGGCCTTTCCCCAGGCTCAGTGGAGACCAACACACCAGCGAAAACACAAAAGTACCCTGCAAGGACAACAAGACACAGGCCCATGAGTTTCAAACAGGCCTGGGCAATGACTGAAAATGCAGATCCCATATCAGTTTAAACTTAATCACAGTAAATCGGTTATCAGTTTTCAAGTTTTCAGTTTCTGAACTTGTCAACATGGAAAAGGTCCTGAAACAGCATTTACCCCACGAGAAAATAAAACCCTCCACTGAATTCAAGACTGTTGTAGCAGTCTTGTTGGGCAAGATGACCCTATTGTAGAGTGCTGAAAACTCTGAACATTTACAAAACACATTACTGTATGAAGAAAATATGCAGATATCAATCTCAAAATAATTTCTGATAGTTATCATGATATTAATAGTCGGCAAAATGATCAAACATTGTCTCTCCAAGCAAAATCAAAGACAGTGTAAAGAAAAAAGGGATTCTTGAGGCCGCAAACACACTGATAGATTTTGGTTGTAAAACGGCAACTATCTGTGTCCACACATGCATTTTAAACATTAAATGGTGTAAGCTATGCTACAAATAAGAAGATGAAAGCATTATCCATCACCAGAGGAAGTCATTGGTAATGGGACAGACGTATCCACATAAAAGGATGAAATCACAAAAGGTATTGTTTTGGCTTGTCATGCTCTGTCAAAGCTATGTCTGCATGAATGTATTAAAACACCTCTGTACTGGCTCGTCCACATTATAACACATCCCTGGCGTTTTCACAGTGATACGTTGTTGGCTGCAAATCCAAAAGTCTGCGTTTTTGCGGCTCAAATATGCTGGACCAGTGTGGACGCTAAGCACAAACGTAGCAAATGTTCTGCATCTTACAGCTAAAACATATCAGTGTGGCTGTGGCCTGAGAGAGGCAGACAGACAGAGAGAGAAAGTTACACAAGAGAGAATGTATGAAAGGTAAACGAGGGTGATAAACTGAGAGACAAACAGAGGGAGAAATTTGTATGGAATCATAAATATGCCCTTTTGCACGATGTATGGTATTTCACAGCAACCAGACACCAAACAGTGTCAAAGAGTGTCAGAGCGTCAAGCCGTGTCAAAGCAGGTCGGCAGTAAAGGGTCACTCACAGTGCACACAGCTGGGGTCAGGTATTTCCAGCACAGCTTGAAGACAGGCAGTGGGTTGTAGCCAATCATATCCCTGATGTTGGCGCTGAATCGCTCCGGACCTGTGGGCACAAGAGGCACGACTACGTTTCGTGTGGGTTTGGTTTTGGTTTAGTTTGATTTGCTTTGGTTTATGACTGCCTTGTTATTTTTGGTTGTAGTATTGACCACCTTTGGTTAGAATAACATTTTATTTCCAGTATTCACCACTTTATAGAGGAAAATATGAGGGATTTGAGTCCCTACGGTAGTTTCAGTAGTATTAACAACAATAGAGGCAATAATGGTATTTGGTAGTAGTATTGATTTTCAGCCACAGAGCAGCAGCATTAGTATTAGTAATAATTGTAGTGGTAACAGTAATAAGAATAGTAGTAAAGTCTTTAGTGGTAGCAGTAGTAATGGTCGCACTAGTTGTTACAGTCTGTAATTGCTGTATTTTAGACGCATGTTGGATTACTTGGCTTCCTGAATGACTAGGTGCCCTCAGAAACTCAATCCATGCTGGTTTTGCTGACCTGATATGACGAATACAGCTAAATCATCATGAAATTGTCATTGGCTTACCATCACAATGCTCACAGAAACACAAAGATTGTTTCAAGAGCTATTTATGGTTAATTTATTGTTGTTTTCCCAGCTACAGTCACACAATTCACATAAAAACATTATATAGCACACCGTGATCCTGTGAGTGAGTGAGTGTCACTTAAAGCTCAGAGAGACTTTGCATTTTAAAAACACAAGTAGTTACAGCGTCTGAACTATTGCCAGATTGTGAGCAAAGGGCGCAGCATGGCTCACAGCTTCAGTCGTAATCTACGGTGAAATTTTGCTGCCAATAATCGAGGGCAGAGGAGTGTGAGGATATGCGAGACAAGTTTTAAAACGTTTGAATCCAACGGTCATAAAAAGGGAAGAAGCTCTGCTGGAGTCCTGACCGCTGCCTTACTCAGTCCACTAAATTAAAGCTCCGCTCCTCATTTCTACACTGATCCGCTCTGAGAGTCATAAAAGTAGTTTTCCTTAATACTCCATATGCACAGACACAAACACACACACACACACTCTCCCTGGTATTGTGCAGCCCTGAACATTTTACCATTATTTTCACCTTGAAGTTGTATAGCAAAGCCACTGATCACACTAGCTTGTGTCTGAGTCATGATAGCTAAAGCTGCTCTACTCATGCTAAGCAATGCAGCTGGATGCTCTCAATATTTTCTCAACTCCTTTTCGTTTTTTTTTGTTTTTTTTTTACAAGCACAGCTCCAGGAATAAAGCTGATAAGTCACTGAACTAAGTATTCCAGGACTTCTTAACCTTCTTCATAATGGGATCTGCAGCGAGTGGCTCATTAAAATATAACAGCACTCTTGTGATACCGTTTTTATCATGGCACTAAATGAAATGCTCAGCTCTACCCTCAGATGAATTACATTTTCAAGTAATTCTTTGTTTTGTCAACAATCAGAATCAGATGTACGGGGTTTACCGGTGTACACAACATCGTCTTTCAAATGCTTTCTTTAAGTCGTCTAAGGCGCTTATTGTGTGTTGTCCTATATGACACAGTCCACCTATCTTGCACATAAACAAACCACGAGAAGTATTTGCCAATACTATACAGGCCGAGGTCTGGCCGGGATAGGGGCTCCCTGGGGTCGCCTGGCTGAGACTGTGAGGCGACAGGGCCCGGGGCTGATTTAGGGCCAGGGGGAGACAGGCGGGGCCTGGCTAACAGCCAGTCTCTATACAATGGTGGGTAGCTATAGACACCCTAATATACTGTCAACCGGCTCTAACTGGAATGCAGCGGACTGCATGGATCAAACCTGAGGAACTGCATTTGTTGGGGGAGTGATAAAAGTAATTCAAATGAATTTATGGCACTTTTATTTTGTACATTTTCCTGATGTATAATGTTTCCCACAATACCCACAGACAACACACATACATGTGTAAGTACGTTTATGTCCTGCATACTTGTGTGTAAGTAGCTACACACACACACACAAAAGTATCTTTCAAACCTTAGATTTTGAGAGCAACATAACTAAGCCTCAACAGAAGAGCAGGTGAAGAGAAGAGAAGAGAAGAGAAGAGAAGAGAAGAGAAGAGAAGAGAAGAGAAGAGAAGAGGATTCGAACCGTAGACCCAGCCGATGGCCAGAGACTGGCAGATGGAGAGGAGCAACAGACTGGCTCCGCTGCAGGAGAAATGATCATATATCTGGAACACATACAGACCACCCTGGAGAGAGAGGGAGAGAGAGAGAGAGAGACATGTAGAGACAGAAAGACACACACACACACACACACACACACAATGGGGGAAAGAATTTTATGATTCCATATCTTAAAAACCAAACAGACTATTGGAACACACTCATTTCTCCCCCATCCCAATCCAGCTCTAACCACACTCCACTCACAGGCCAAGAAACACACAACCTAACACACACACACACACACACACACACACACACACACACACACACAGAATCTATCGTGGACGGAGCGTGACCTACCGGCGTGACCATGACCAGTCCTACCAGGAAGCAGACGATGCAGATGAACAGCAGCAGCAGTTCTCTGCGCCGGCCTCGTCTGATCAGATGGGGGTACAGGTCAGTCACTGACGTCATCAGCGCCTCCAGACTCACAAACTGGACAGCAGAAGGACACGCAGGAATGTGTGTGTGTGTGTGTGTATGTGGCTCTTTCACCTGCTGCGTGTCTATCTGTGCATGTGGTAATATAATAACTGGCATAACATATCAGGGTATTCAGAGGAATCTGTCAGCATTGGTGTGTATGTGTGTGTGTGTGTGTGTGTGTGTGTGTGTTTGTGTGGTTGTGTGCAGGTCAAAGGGAGCTTGTACTGCGTCATTGTCTGACGTCATCTGTCAAAACCACGTCAAATTATCAAAGTGGGTTTTTGTGTAATAAATGTTGATTACGTGACTAAAAACGTAATGAATGAACATCTTTAAAAGTAATCTATCAAAGTTATTTTGTGTGTATGTGTGTGTGTGTGTGTTAATGCCTGACCTGCGTGTCCAAACCAAGCATGATGATCATGAGGAAGAAGCAGACAGCCCAGAGTTGAGGTAAAGGCATCATGGCTACAGCCCTGGGGTAGGCGATGAAGGCGAGACCGGGCCCTGAGAGGAACACACAACCACAGGAGAAACACAATAAATATAATTCAATAAATTCAGTAAAACATACGATACACAAGAGAGGACAGGACAGAAAAATAATGACGACACACAACAATACAGCAGGGCAGGCCAGCAAAGTGATTTAACACAACACAAGACAAGTGTGACGGATGTGACACAGCAGGACACAATATGGAATAACACAACACGACTTATTTTTAGTTTATTTTTTATCAGTTTTATTAGGGGCTGGGCGTTTCCCTTTACCATGTCAAGGTTAGCTAGGTTGGCCTTCTCGGCAAAGCTTTTCAACTGGACTTTTAGATTAGTGGGATTTTTCCCCTTGAGAAATATTCCACATATTTTATCACCTTCCCTCCACAAGGCAACGTGCTCTTGTCTGAGACACAGTCATATTTAATATAATCCCAAATGGGACACTTTCCTATGACTCTTGCCGCCACGATGCCAGGCGTGGACAGATTGGCAACACGGACGCGCGAGGTGCTTGCGTGTGCAGCCGCGCCGACAGAAGGATATTAGCCATCTGCTGGCGCAAAACTGGCACGGCTAAAAAAAATTGGAGGATGGATTTCATATCCACCCCAAATACTAGGTTTATGTATGCAATAAAACTGAGACGAAAGAAAAAAACTAAAGCTTTCTGTATAATTTTAGTTAATTTTAATTAGTTTTGTAAATGCACAATACAGTTTCAGTTGTTTTGTTTTTTTTTGCTTCAGTTAATGAAAATGTTTTTTCACACCTAGTTTTCGTTCTTCCATTAGTTTTCGTGAACGTGAACGAGACGATACATGAGTTTATGTAACTGAGCACCCACAGTATTTTAACACTAATATTAGATATAAATTATTAACATATGGTAGAGTTTACACTGCAGAATTGAAAAGGAGTTTGATCTTGAGTTTGATTTAAGTATCTCTTAAGTTGCCTCTCTTACACTTATATTACTTGAACCAGATGACGTTAAAGAGGTCTGTCTGCATGACTTTAGTATCACTGTGACCTTCTTTGTTGTTTTGCCTCATGCACTCTTCCTAAACAAATCATCTTCACGTCAACTGAGGAAAATGTTGTTTGCATGTGTCACCTGACTGGGCCACCTCTGATATGTCGACGCCCTGCTCGTGGGCCATGAAGCCCAGGACGGAGAAAATGGCAAACCCTGCAAGGAAACTGGTGCTGCTATTCAGGAGGCACAGCAGGTAGCAGTCCCTGGGAGGACACACACACACACACACAAAAACACACAGCACAATTATTTCGCCATTATGGCAGGACGCAGCTTGAAAGAATGCAGGTGGAATTAGTGGAAACAATTTAAGCTATGCAACACAAAATGAGCCAAAACCATCTCGATGCATTACTTCCTTTGGAGAACCTGGCCATAATTCAATACATTTTAGAGCCAACAGAATACGATGAGGTTTTGATAAGATGCCTAGTCTCAGTACTGTCTGGCTCTGGCCTGCTGTGCAGAAGACAAGGGGTAATTTCTGGGCTCTCTCTGTGTTTGTCTGTGTCTATGTGAGAGGGTGTGTGAGTCCTAGAGTGTGGGAAACATGGTGAGAGGGCTTTTCTTTAAGGTGGGGCCGTATCAGTGTGTTTTCTCTGTCAATTCCAGCCATTCCTTCTGGAAGCTATCTGACCAGTGGGAGCTTTCGTCCGCTTCAACGACAATGGCTTGTCTGGAGTGGAGGGTCAGGAAAAGCTTTATGCAGTTAAATTTGCTTTGGTGTGAGTGTGTGTGTGTGTGTGTGTGTGTGTGTGTGTGTGTGTGACCAAGTGCCTACTTATGGCAATCATTGTTGAATTTGTTGTAGCTGCCCAAGGCCGTCAGGCTCCCCAGACAGATTCCATAAGAGAAAAAGATCTGAGTGCCTGCATCCATCCATACCTACAGAGAGAGAAAGAGAGGGGGAGAGGGAGGGAATTTCTTTTTTTTTTTTTTTTACAACTTCATTTTTTATTGGTTTCTATTTCTTTTCTTTTTCTTTTCTTTCTTTCTTTTTTTTTTTTTTTTTTTTTACAAAAACCGACCATACAAAACAAGGGATAACAGACAGAGTCATCATAGGTAAGGTGAAATGCTTGACATCAGGTGTAACAGGAAACTGTGGGAGGGGAGAAAAGCTGGTTTAAAATGCAGTATCCAGATCAGGGAGTCCTTTATGTCTATGACTGTCCTTCAAGATCGTAAAGGTCCGTAACGGTCCATGGTTTTAATTAGTGCAAAGCTAGGGTATTCCAAAAGGAGGAGGGGTTTTCCATTTATTCCCAACCATTGTGGTCCATTGTGTCGGCCTTAAATTACATAAGGAAATAAAACAAAGTTCTCCAGATGAGAACTTTTCTGTAAATAAGGAATCACTTCAGATTCAGATAATATTTCAAGTTTTTCACATTTTCTAGTGGCATGTCTCAAGGAAAAAGTGAGTCGTTCCATATTATGAATTTCCTGAATTGTTTCTATCCACTCAAAGATTGTTGGAGACACATGACAGAATTTAAGTATAAAGTGCAAAATGAGACCAAGAATACAAGGGATGACTAAGGACGAGAGTTTGGTGGCAAATGTAGAAAAGAGAGAGGAGGGCTGAGCACAGGAGAGAGGAGAGGAGGGGAGTGGGTCAGTCGGAGCGAGCAGCAGGGTGCCAGCATCACAGCGTGAGGCTAACAGAACAGAGTGTCCTGCATTTAACTTCCTGTCTGTAGTTGGGGGCCGCTCACCGTCTTCTGCTTTAGTGGATGGGACTTGGGGTTAAAGGTGAATCAGATACTGCCAAGCTGTCTGTCGTGATGATATGTGGCTCTCAGAAAATTTACTCAAACCCAGTCTGACACTAATCCTCGACTGAGAGCAGTATGCAGACATACTGCTCTCAGTCAAATTAGCCTTTGCATTTGTTTTAATCGCATTAGAGCAGCACTGGATGTGTGTTGTTTGCTTCAGACCATAGGAGTGCTTAAACATTTGCACAAGTGCAGGAACAGTACTTGAGAGTTAATTTGTGATTGACAACTTTCCTGACGCCATCTGAATGTGCCGATGTGGGCAAACCCCACCCATCTGGAATTACAGGAATGTTAAAACAAACACTGGGAATTATTTGCAAATAGCATTTGATCCACGGCTGAGAGGAGGAACTGGAGCACTCACCCTGCCCTCACTTCCACACACGTCACCACAAAGTACAAAGAGTCTCCTCTCTCTGATATTAACTTAATTCACAAAGCCTGGCACTTTTGTAACTTTGCCTTTCTCTGTCATTATCAGTATGCAGATGGAGTTATGATAATAGAGTATCAACCAGTTGGTGCAGTTGCATGGGCTTTATGTGT